>NW_021822178.1:195211-267711 GCF_901001165.1 Salmo trutta | reverse complement strand
AGAGCCTTCGCTATCCTGCTACCAGGTTAGTTTCCTACACAGAGCCTTCTCTATCCTGCTACCAGGTTAGTTTCCTACACAGAGCCTTCGCTATCCTGCTACCAGGTTAGTTTCCTACACAGAGCCTTCTCTATCCTGCTACCAGGTTAGTTTCCTACACAGAGCCTTCGCTATCCTGCTACCAGGTTAGTTTCCTACACAGAGCCTTCGCTATCCTGCTACCAGGTTAGTTTCCTACACAAAGGGCTCTGTGAGAAAGCCGGCTGTTGCGTCTTACAAGTCGGTGTCAGAAGAGGGATTCAGTCTCAGTCTCTGTTTCTCTTCACATTCTAGAGGCTTTACAGGACTATACTCCAGTCTGTTGTCATGGTGAATGGCCATGAAGTCTGAGTCAGTCAGTCTGACAGTCTGTTGTCATGGTGAATGGCCATGAAGTCTGAGTCAGTCTGACAGTCTGTTGTCATGGTGAATGGCCATGACGTCTGAGTCAGTCAGTCTGACAGTCTGTTGTCATGGTGAATGGCCATGAAGTCTGAGTCAGTCTGACAGTCTGTTGTCATGGTGAATGGCCATGACGTCTGAGTCAGTCTGACAGTCTGTTGTCATGGTGAATGGTCATGAAGTCTGAGTCAGTCTGACAGTCTGTTGTCATGGTGAATGGCCATGACGTCTGAGTCAGTCTGTTGTCATGGTGAATGACCATGACGTCTGAGTCAGTCTGTTGTCATGGTGAATGACCATGACGTCTGAGTCAGTCTGTTGTCATGGTGAATGGCCATGACGTCTGAGTCAGTCTGTTGTCATGGTGAATGGCCATGACGTCTGAGTCAGTCTGTTGTCATGGTGAATGGTCGTGACGTCAGAGTCTGTCTGTTGTCATGGTGAATGACCGTGACGTCTGAGTCAGTCTGTTGTCATGGTGAATGACCATGACGTCTGAGTCAGTCTGTTGTCATGGTGAATGACCATGACGTCTGAGTCAGTCTGTTGTCATGGTGAATGGCCATGACGTCTGAGTCAGTCTGTTGTCATGGTGAATGGCCATGACGTCTGAGTCAGTCTTCCTGAAACTCTTTGACAGGACCAAATGTTGACATCACCTGGAGCTGAGTAATGATCTGTGTCACTGAAGACTTCAGGAATCATTTCTTACAGTTGAATCGTTGTTCACCGGGACCTATTTATCACGTCAGAAAGGCCACTGTTGTGTCTTGAAGAGAGTTATTTTTTTTAGGAGAAGCTGGACCTTTTTTAGACAGAAGATGGCCGTCTATAACTTGTCCAGTTCATCAGACAGATGAGATTGGGGTTGTCACTATCCAGCATGTTATAGGAGAAGGTAGCGCTGAGCATTAATCCACATGTTACAGGAGAAGGTAGTGCTGAGCATTAATCCAGCATGTTACAGGAGAAGGTAGTGCTGAGCATTAATCCAGCATGTTACAGGAGAAGGTAGTGCTGAGCATTAATCCAGCATGTTACAGGAGAAGGTATTAGGCTAATCCACATGTTACAGGAGAAGGTAGTGCTGAGCATTAATCCACATGTTACAGGAGAAGGTAGTGCTGAGCATTAATCCAGCATGTTACAGGAGAAGGTAGTGCTGAGCATTAATCCAGCATGTTACAGGAGAAGGTAGTGCTGAGCATTAATCCAGCATGTTACAGGAGAAGGTAGTGCTGAGCATTAATCCACATGTTACAGGAGAAGGTAGTGCTGAGCATTAATCCACATGTTACAGGAGAAGGTAGTGCTGAGCATTAATCCAGCATGTTACAGGAGAAGGTAGTGCTGAGCATTAATCCACATGTTACAGGAGAAGGTAGTGCTGAGCATTAATCCAGCATGTTACATGAGAAGATAGTGCTGAGCATTAATCCACATGTTACAGGAGAAGGTAGTGCTGAGCATTAATCCACATGTTACAGGAGAAGGTAGTGCTGAGCATTAATCCACATGTTACAGGAGAAGGTAGCGCTGAGCATTAATCCACATGTTACAGGAGAAGGTAGTGCTGAGCATTAATCCACATGTTACAGGAGAAGGTAGTGCTGAGCATTAATCCACATGTTACAGGAGAAGGTAGTGCTGAGCATTAATCCACATGTTACAGGAGAAGGTAGCGCTGAGCATTAATCCACATGTTACAGGAGAAGGTAGTGCTGAGCATTAATCCAGCATGTTACAGGAGAAGGTAGTGCTGAGCATTAATCCACATGTTACAGGAGAAGGTAGTGCTGAGCATTAATCCACATGTTACAGGAGAAGGTAGTGCTGAGCATTAATCCACATGTTACAGGAGAAGGTAGTGCTGAGCATTAATCCACATGTTACAGGAGAAGGTAGTGCTGAGCATTAATCCACATGTTACAGGAGAAGGTAGTGCTGAGCATTAATCCACATGTTACAGGAGAAGGTAGTGCTGAGCATTAATCCAGCATGTTACAGGAGAAGGTAGTGCTGAGCATTAATCCAGCATGTTACAGGAGAATGTAGTGCTGAGCATTAATCCACATGTTACAGGAGAAGGTAGTGCTGAGCATTAATCCAGCATGTTACAGGAGAAGGTAGTGCTGAGCATTAATCCACATGTTACAGGAGAAGATAGTGCTGAGCATTAATCCAGCATGTCGGTTATTTTGTTTTTTTTAAAGTTTTAATGTCAGGTGCACCAGTACAGTGGAAGGCCTTTCTTTGTTAAAACCCCAGTCTTTGTGTTAGCAGTTCGACCCCTACCTCAACAAAATACACTAGATATACAAAAGTATGTGGACATCCCTTCAAATGAGTGGATTTGGCTATGCTCAGGGCTATGCCCAGCTAGAGCTGCCCCGGGTCAACTGTAAGAGCTTTTATTGTGAAGTGGAAACGTCTTAGAGCAACAACGGCTCAGCCGCGAAGTGGTAGGCCACACAAGCTCACAGAACGGGACCTCCAAGTGCTGAAAATTGTCTGTCCTCGGTTGCAACGCTCACTACCGAGTTTCCAAACTGCATCTGGAAGAAACGTCAGTACAAGAACTGTTTGTCGGGAGCTTCATGAAATGGGTTTCCATGGCCGAGCAGCCTGTCCCAATGCATAGTGCCAACTGTAAAGTTTGGTGGAGGAGGAATAATGGTCTGGGGCTGTTTTTCATGGTTCGGGCTCTTTAGTTCCAGTGAAGGGAAATCTTAACTCTACAGCATACAATGACATTTTATATGATTCTGTGCTTCTGACTTTGTGGCAACAGTTTGGTGAAGGCCCTTTCCTGTTTAAGCATGACGACGCCTCCGTGCACAAAGTGAGGTCCATGCAGAAATGGTTTCTCAAGATCGGTGTGGAAGAACTTGACTGGCCTGCACAGAGCCCTGACCTCAACCCCATCGAACACCTTTGGGATGAATTGGAACGCCGACTGCGAGCCAGGCCTAATCACCCAACATCAGTGCCCGACCTCACTTATGCTCATGTGGCTGAATGGAAGCAAGTCCCCCTGCAGCAATGTTCCAACATCTAGTGGAAAGCCTTCCCAGAAGAGTGGAGGCTGTTATAGCAGCAATGTTCCAACATCTAGTGGAAAGCCTTCCCAGAAGAGCGGAGGCTGTTATAGCAGCAATGTTCCAACATCTAGTGGAAAGCCTTCCCAGAAGAGTGGAGGCTGTTATAGCAGCAATGTACCAACATCTAGTGGAAAGCCTTCCCAGAAGAGTGGAGGCTGTTATAGCAGCAATGTTCCAACATCTAGTGGAAAGCCTTCCCAGAAGAGCGGAGGCTGTTATAGCAGCAATGTTCCAACATCTAGTGGAAAGCCTTCCCAGAAGAGTGGAGGCTGTTATAGCAGCAATGTTCCAACATCTAGTGGAAAGCCTTCCCAGAAGAGTGGAGGCTGTTATAGCAGCAATGTTCCAACATCTAATGGAAATCCTTCCCAGAAGAGTGGAGGCTGTTATAGCAGCAAAGGGGGGACCAACTCCATATTAATAAACATGATTTATGGAATGAGATGTTCAACGAGCAGGTGTCCTCTTTCGGTTATGTAGTGTATCTCATACTGACAGATTTCCCCGTCAGCTCTCGCTCTCCCTCCCCCTCTCCCTCGCTCTTTCTCTCCCTCCCTCGCTCTCGCTCTCCCTCCCCCTCTCTCGCTTTCTCTCGCTTTCTCTCCCTCGCTCTCGCTCTCCCTCCCCCTCTCTCGCTTTCTCTCGCTTTCTCTCCCTCGCTCTCGCTCTCCCTCCCCCTCTCTCGCTTTCTCTCGCTTTCTCTCCCTCGCTCTCGCTCTCCCTCCCCCTCTCTCTCGCTTTCTCCCCCTCTCTCGCTTTCTCTCCCTCGCTCTCGCTCTCCCTCCCCCTCTCTCTCGCTCTCCCTCCCTCTCTCTCTCCCTCCCCCTCTCTCTCGCTTTCTCCCCCTCTCTCGCTTTCTCTCCCTCGCTCTCGCTCTCCCTCCCCCTCTCTCTCGCTCTCCCTCCCTCTCTCTCTCCCTCCCCCTCTCTCGCTCTCTCTTCAGGTAATTTTGTTACTAGTATTCTGAGAAATATTCATGCTCAGTTGGGTACTTCATTGACTACTGTTTTCTGTATGAGAAAAAAATAGAAATAGTGACATTTATGGAATACAGAAAAAGTGACCATTTGGGTTTGAAACAGAATCTTCATCATAAGTCTGTTAGCCTGATGAGCTGAAGCCCAGACCCAGGTAACTCCTGAAGCCCAGACCCAGGTAACTCCTGAAGCCCAGACCCAGGTAACTCCTGAAGCCCAGACCCAGGTAACTCCTGAAGCCCAGACCCAGGTAACTCCTGAACCCCAGACCCAGGTAACTCCTGAAGCCCAGACCCAGGTAACTCCTGAAGCCTAGACCCAGGTAACTCCTGAAGCCCAGACCCAGGTAACTCCTGAAGCCCAGACCCAGGTAACTCCTGAAGCCCAGACCCAGGTAACTCCTGAGGCCCAGACCCAGACCCAGGTAACTCCTGAAGCCCAGACCCAGGTAACTCCTGAAGCCCAGACCCAGGTAACTCCTGAAGCCCAGACCCAGGTAACTCCTGAAGCCCAGACCCAGGTAACTCCTGAAGCCCAGACCCAGGTAACTCCTGAAGCCCAGACCCAGGTAACTCCTGAAGCCTAGACCCAGGTAACTCCTGAAGCCCAGACCCAGGTAACTCCTGAAGCCTAGACCCAGGTAACTCCTGAAGCCCAGAGAAGCCCAGACCCAGGTAACTCCTGAAGCCCAGAGAAGCCCAGACCCAGGTAACTCCTGAAGCCTAGACCCAGGTAAATCCTGAAGCCCAGAGAAGCCCAGACCCAGGTAACTCCTGAAGCCCAGACCCAGGTAACTCCTGAAGCCCAGACCCAGGTAACTCCTGAAGCCTAGACCCAGGTAACTCCTGAAGCCTAGACCCAGGTAACTCCTGAAGCCTAGACCCAGGTAACTCCTGAAGCCCAGACCCAGGTAACTCCTGAAGCCCAGACCCAGGTAACTCCTGAAGCCCAGACCCAGGTAACTCCTGAAGCCCAGACCCAGGTAACTCCTGAAGCCTAGACCCAGGTAACTCCTGAAGCCTAGACCCAGGTAACTCCTGAAGCCTAGACCCAGGTAACTCCTGAAGCCTAGACCCAGGTAACTCCTGAAGCCTAGACCCAGGTAACTCCTGAAGCCTAGACCCAGGTAACTCCTGAAGCCTAGACCCAGGTAACTCCTGAAGCCCAGACCCAGGTAACTCCTGAAGCCCAGACCCAGGTAACTCCTGAAGCCTAGACCCAGGTAACTCCTGAAGCCCAGACCCAGGTAACTCCTGAAGCCCAGACCCAGGTAACTCCTGAAGCCCAGACCCAGGTAACTCCTGAAGCCCAGACCCAGGTAACTCCTGAAGCCTACCAGGTAACTCCTGAAGCCTAGACCCAGGTAATTCCTGAAGCCCAGACCCAGGTAACTCCTGAAGCCCAGACCCAGGTAACTCCTGAAGCCTAGACCCAGGTAACTCATCATGGGAATGTGGTTCACTGTGTTAGCCTGGTGAGCTGAAGCCTAGACCCAGGTGAGCTTTAAGCCTAGACCCAGGTGAGCTTTAAGCCTAGACCCAGGTGAGCTGAAGCCTAGACCCAGGTGAGCTGAAGCCTAGACCCAGGTGAGCTTTAAGCCTAGACCCAGGTGAGCTGAAGCCTAGACCCAGGTGAGCTTTAAGCCTAGACCCAGGTGAGCTGAAGCCTAGACCCAGGTGAGCTTTAAGCCTAGACCCAGGTGAGCTTTAAGCCTAGACCCAGGTGAGCTTTAAGCCTAGACCCAGGTGAGCTGAAGCCTAGACCCAGGTGAGCTGAAGCCTAGACCCAGGTGAGCTTTAAGCCTAGACCCAGGTGAGCTGAAGCCTAGACCCAGGTGAGCTTTAAGCCTTGACCCAGGTGAGCTTTAAGCCTAGACCCAGGTGAGCTGAAGCCTAGACCCAGGTGAGCTGAAGCCTAGACCCAGGTGAGCTAAAGCCTAGACCCAGGTGAGCTGAAGCCTAGACCCAGGTGAGCTGAAGCCTAGACCCAGGTGAGCTGAAGCCTAGACCCAGGTGAGCTGAAGCCTAGACCCAGGTGAGCTGAAGCCTAGACCCAGGTGAGCTTTAAGCCTAGACCCAGGTGAGCTTTAAGCCTAGACCCAGGTGAGCTGAAGCCTAGACCCAGGTGAGCTGAAGCCTAGACCCAGGTGAGCTGAAGCCTAGACCCAGGTGAGCTGAAGCCTAGACCCAGGTGAGCTGAACCCTAGGGGGTTCACTGTGTTAGCTCTGTTACCAGAATGCCTTAGTGATGTATTCTCTGGGCAGCCAAAATGACACACTCTCCAAAATAATCCTGTTTCCTTCTTACCTCTGTCTCTGCTGTGTGCCCTTGTGACAGCAGACGCCCACTCAGCTAATCACCTTAGTGTGTTAATGTGACCATACGGTGGGGGGGGCTATAAGGGAGGGAGGGAGGAGGGGGCTATAAGGCAGGGAGGGAGGGAAGGGGCTATAAGGCAGGGAGGGAGGTGCTATAAGGGAGGGAGGGGGAGGGGGGGGCTATAAGGGAGGGAGGAGGGAGGGGGCTATAAGGCAGGGAGGGAGGGAGGGGGCTATAAGGCAGGGAGGGAGGGAGGGGGCTATAAGGCAGGGAGGGAGGTGCTATAAGGGAGGGAGGGGGGAGGGGGCTATAAGGGAGGGAGGGAGGGCGGCTTTAAGGGAGGGAGGGAGGGAGGGAGGGTTGAGGGGTCTTTGAGGGAGGGAGGGAGTTTGAGGGGGCTTTGAGGGAGGGAGGGGGCTAAGAGGGAGGGGGGAGGGGGCTTTGAGGGAGGGAGGGGGGAGGGGCTTTAATTCTGCAGGCAGATCTCCAACCTGAACCAGGTCTGTCTACTCTATTTTGCAGACAAAGCAGCTACTGAGAGGAGGGACAATACATTTTTCATTTATACTGAACAGACATATAAACGCAGCATGCAACAATTTCAAAGATGTTACAGTTCATAGAAGGAAATCAGTCAACTGTAATAAATTCATTCCTCCCTGATCTATGGATTTCATATGACTGGTCCGGGGCGCAGCCATAGGTGGGCCTGGGAAGTCATAGACCAATCAGAATGAGCTTTTTCCCCCACAGAAGGGCTTTATTACAGACAGAAATAAGCTTTTTGGTGTATATGGAACATTTTCCGGGATATTTTATTTCAGCTGGTGAAAATGGGACCAACACTTTACCATGTTGAGATTCTATTTTAGTTCAGTATAGTTTTATCATTTAACAGACGGTTTTTATCCAGAGTGACTTACAGTAGTGAGGGCAAACATTTTAATACTTTTCCATTCAACCATCCATCATCCATCCATCCATCCATCCATCCATCATCTATCCATCATCCATCCGTCCATCATCCATCCATCATCCATCCATCCATCGTCCATCATCCATCCGTCCATCATCCATCCATCATCTATCCATCATCCATCCATCATCCATCCATCACCATCATCCATCCATCATCCATCCATCATCCATCCATCATCCATCCATCATCCATCCATCCATCATCCATCCATCCATCATCCATCCATCATCCATCCATCCATCATCCATCCATCATCCATCCATCATCCATCCATCATCCATCCATCCATCATCTATCCATCATCCATCCATCATCCATCCATCATCCATCCATCCATCATCCATCCATCATCCATCCATCATCCATCCATCCATCTCTCTTCCTGTCATCCTTTCTTTTATGATTATTTTCCAGGATACGTCCCAAATAGCACCCTATTCCCTATATAGTACACTACTATAGACCAGGGCCCTATTCCCTATATAGTGCACTACTATAGACCAGAGCCCTATTCCCTATATAGTACACTACTATAGACCAGAGCCCTATTCCCTATATAGTGCACTACTATAGACCAGAGCCCTATTCCCTATATAGTACACTACTATAGACCAGAGCCCTATTCCCTATATAGTGCACTACTTTAGACCAGAGCCCTATTCCCTATATAGTGCACTACTATAGACCAGAGCCCTATTCCCTATATAGTGCACTACTATAGACCAGAGCCCTATTCCCTATATAGTGCACTACTATAGACCAGGGCCCTATTCCCTATATAGTACACTACTATAGACCAGAGCCCTATTCCCTATATAGTGCACTACTATAGACCAGGGCCCTATTCCCTATATAGTACACTACTATAGACCAGAGCCCTATTCCCTATATAGTGCACTACTATAGACCAGGGCCCTATTCCCTATATAGTACACTACTATAGACCAGAGCCCTATTCCCTATATAGTGCACTACTATAGACCAGGGCCCTATTCCCTATATAGTGCACTACTATGACCAGAGCCCTATTCCCTATATAGTACACTACTCTAGACCAGAGCCCTATTCCCTATATAGTGCACTACTATAGACCAGAGCCCTATTCCCTATATAGTACACTACTATAGACCAGAGCCCTATTCCCTATATAGTGCACTACTATAGACCAGAGCCCTATTCCCTATATAGTACACTACTATAGACCAGGGCCCTATTCCCTATATAGTACACTACTATAGACCAGAGCCCTATTCCCTATATAGTACACTACTATAGACCAGAGCCCTATTCCCTATATAGTGCACTACTATAGACCAGAGCCCTATTCCCTATATAGTACACTACTATGGACCAGAACCCTATTCCCTATATAGTACACTACTATAGACCAGAGCCCTATTCCCTATATAGTACACTACTATAGACCAGGGCCCCTATTCCCTATATAGTGCACTACTTCTGAGTCAGAAGTCCCTCTGGGCCATGGTGAAACATAGTGCCCTATGAAGGGAATGGGATGCCATTTGGAACACACCCCACTGTCTCTTGTGATGAATTTCCAGTCTTCCTGTTCTGCTTTCAGATTGATAGTTTTTGTTGTTCAGGGAGAATTCATTATAGTCTCTGTTTATTTTACGTTTCAATCCCCCTGCCAAGGCCAGTGGGTCCATCTGTTCCGTAAAGCCCCATTATGAAGTGAAAGGGCCGTTTTCTTTTGCTTCATCAGTTCTCATAAATAACAGATAATCATTATGGAAGAACCAGCTGGAGGGGACTTATCTCTCACTGCCGCTGGACACGGGGCGCGTCCCAAATGACATCCTATTACCTATATATAGTACACTACTATGACCAGGGCCCTATTCCCTATATAGTGCACTACTTTAGACCAGAGCCCTATTCCCTATATAGTGCACTACTTTAGACCAGAGCCCCTATTCCCTATATAGTGCACTACTTTAGACCAGAGCCCCTATTCCCTATATAGTGCACTACTTTAGACCAGAGCTCTATTCCCTATATAGTGCACTACTATAGACCAGAACCCTATTCCCTATATAGTGCACTACTATAGACCAGAACCCTATTCCCTATATTGTGCACTACTATAGACCAGAGCCCTATTCCCTATATAGTACACTACTTTAGACCAGGGCCCTATTCCCTATATAGTGCACTACTTTAGACCAGGGCCCTATTCCCTATATAGTGCACTACTTTAGACCAGAGCCCTATTCCCTATATAGTGCACTACTATAGACCAGGGCCCTATTCCCTATATAGTGCACTACTTTAGACCAGAGCCCTATTCCCTATATAGTGCACTACTATAGACCAGAGCCCTATTCCCTATATAGTACACTACTATAGACCAGGGCCCTATTCCCTATATAGTGCACTACTATAGACCAGAGCCCTATTCCCTATATAGTGCACTACTATAGACCAGAGCCCTATTCCCTATATAGTGCACTACTATAGACCATTAATGTAATCTAGTGTTCATATCCCTTTGTCTAATACACATTAATGTAATCTAGTCCTTCAGGACTGTGTCAGGTCTGTGTCAGGGTCTGTGTCAGGTCTGTGTCAGGACTGTGTCAGGACTCTGTCAGGTCTGTGTCAGGGTCTGTGTCAGGACTGTGTCAGGACTGTGTCAGGTCTGTGTCAGGACTGTGTCAGGTCTGTGTCAGGGTCTGTGTCAGGACTGTGTCAGGTCTGTGTCAGGACTGTGTCAGGTCTGTGTCAGGTCTGTGTCAGGACTGTGTCAGGACTGTGTCAGGTCTGTGTCAGGACTGTGTCAGGTCTGTGTCAGGACTGTGTCAGGGTCTGTGTCAGGACTGTGTCAGGTCTGTGTCAGGTCTGTGTCAGGTCTGTGTCAGGTCTGTGTCAGGACTGTGTCAGGTCTGTGTCAGGTCTGTGTCAGGGCTGTGTCAGGGCTGTGTCAGGACTGTGTCAGGACTGTGTCAGGACTGTGTCAGGTCTGTGTCAGGACTGTGTTAGGGTCTGTGTCAGGACTGTGTCAGGTCTGTGTCAGGGCTGTGTCAGGGCTGTGTCAGGACTGAGTCAGGACTGTGTCAGGACTGTGTCAGGGCTGTGTCAGGGCTGTGTCAGGACTGTGTCAGGACTGTGTCAGGTCTGTGTCAGGACTGTGTCAGGTCAGGGGAGTTCCTTTAGCCAGAATGTCCTAGGCCTGGAGACAGACAGCTAGGGGGAGACAGACAGACAGCTAGGGGGAGACAGACAGACAGCTAGGGGGAGACAGACAGACAGCTAGGGGGAGACAGACAGCCAGCTAGGGAGAGACAGACAGCCAGCTAGGGAGAGACAGACAGCCAGCTAGGGAGAGACAGACAGCCAGCTAGGGAGAGACAGACAGCCAGCTAGGGAGGGAGAGAGACAGCCAGCCAGCTAGGGAGACAGACAGCCAGCTAGGGAGAGAGAGAGACAGCTAGGTACGCTAGCTGTGAAAATGCCAGCTAGGGAGAGAGAGACAGCTAGGGAGAGAGAGAGACAGCTAGGTACGCTAGCTGTGAGAAAGCCAGGGATAAACAGCTTGGGGACCCACAGGGGTCAGGGAGTCCCTCTGGTCCAGCTGTAGGAGTGGGTGTTATCCAACCCCTCTCCCTCCTCCCTGTCATGTTTCCCAGACACAGCAGGGTGCAAATGTCACCTCCACAAAACGAATGTAATGCTCACCAGAACAGACCATATTTGGGCTTCCTACCGTACCCTAAACATACAGTTGAAGTTGGAAGTTTACATCCACTTAGGTTGGAGTCATTAAAACTTGTTTTTTCAGCCACTCCACAAATTTCTTGTCAACAAACTATAGTTTTGGCAAGTCGGTTAGGACATCTACTTTCTGCATGACACAAGTCATTTCTCCAACTATTGTTTACAGACAGATTATTTCACTTATAATTCACTGTATCACAATTCCAGTGGGTCAGAAGTTTACATACACTAAGTTGACTGTGCCTTTAAACAGCTTGGAAAATTCCAGAAAATGATGTCATGGCTTTAGAAGCTTCTGATAGGCTAATTGAACTCATATGAGTCAATTGGAGGTGTACCTGTGGATGTATTTCAAGGCCTACCTTCAAACTCAGTGCCTCTTTGCTTGACGTCATGGGAAGATCAAAAGAAATCAGCCAAGAATTATTGTAGACCTCCACAAGTCTGGTTCATCCTTGGGAGCAATTTCCAAACACCTGAAGGTACCACGTTCATCTGTACAAACAGTGGTACACAAGTGTAAACACCATGGGACCACGCAGCCGTCATACCGCTCAGGAAGGAGACGGGTTCTGTCTCCTAGAGATGAACGTACTTTGGTGCGAAAAGTGCAAATCAATCCCAGAACAACAGCAAAGGACCATGTGAAGATGCTGGAGGAAACAGGTACAAAAGTATCTATATCCACAGTAAAACGAGTCCTATATCGACATAACCTGAAAGGCCGCTCAGCAGGGAAGAAGCCACTGCTCCAAAACCGCCATAAAAAGGCCCAAGCATACTTCCAAAGTTGTGGCAAAGCGGCTTAAGGACAACAAAGTCAAGATATTGGAATGGCCATCAAAAAGCCCTGACCTCAATCCTATCGAAATTTTGTGGGCAGAACTGAAAAAGTGTGTGCAAGCAACTTATTGTGGGAAGCTTGTGGAAGGCTACCCGAAACGTTTGACCCAAGTTAAACAATTTAAAGGCAATGCTACCAAATACTAATTGAGTTTATGTAAACTTCTGACCCACTGGGAATGTGATGAAAGAAATAAAAGCTGAAATAAATTATTCTCTCTACTATTATTCTGACATTTCACATTCTTAAAATAAAGTGGTGATCCTAACTGACCTAAGACAGGGAATTTTTACTAGGATTAAATGTCAGGAATTGTGAAAAACTGAGTTTATTAAATGTATTTGTCTAAGGTGTATGTAAACTTCCGACTTCAACTGTATATGACAAACAACGTTTGTCTTTCTCAAACTTGAACGTGTTTTATGAATGAGCTTAAAGAGGGTTTTCCCAGTGAAATTACTAGAATAACGTGTTCGTTCCACCTCAAAAAGCACCAGAGGATTTAACACCTCTCACCCATCTCAGATTGTTCTGAAATCATTTAGTTAGAAACAGATATTATCTCTCCTGAAACGTTATATTGTTTTAAAGCTTGTTTTAACTCTGAGAAATTAAGCTCATTTATTGCACCTAAATTGGCACTTTTTCAATGTATAGGATTCATATAATATTTTATAAATATAGTACATCTTTTTCTTAACAAAGATTTAAGATGTGAGGAGCCCAAATAAATGGTTAAAAGCGGACTGCCTGCGGACGGCCCCGTCGTTCTGCGGCCCCGTCGTTCTGCGGCCCCGTCGTTCTGCGGCCCGTCGTTCTGCGGCCCCGTCGTTCTGCCGGCCCCGTCGTTCTGCAGCCCCGTCGTTCTGCCCGGCCCCGTCGTTCTGCCGGCCCCGTCGTTCTGCGGGCCCCGTCGTTCTGCGGTCCCGTCGTTCTGCCCGGCCCCGTCGTTCTGCCCGGCTCCGTCGTTCTGCCGCCCCGTCGTTCTGCCGGCCCCGTCGTTCTGCAGCCGCAGACCGCTCCAACTAACCCCTGGTGGATATTAAACATCGACTGGGGTCATGTGACTAATCGGACAAATGTGTTTTGTAATGGAAAGAGGATTTATTATGTCATAAATAGAGGCTTTGGCCTGCGCTACGTTACAGAGAGAATCGACTGAAATATAGCTGCTAAAGTGGAGGGGGACATCTCTAACAGATATGGGGAGGGTGTGTGTGTGTGTGTGTGTGTGTGTGTGTGTGTGTGTGTGTGTGTGTGTGTGTGTGTGTGTGTGTGAGATATATCTGGGAGAAAGAGAACACATCTGTGAGTCTAATTCGTTCAAACTGCTGAACTCTTTTCCCTGAATATGTGATTCATATATTGGTCTGACGGGGAATTTGGGACACAACTTGGACACCTCTTGAAACTTTAACAGTATCTTCTCTGGAGTAGCTTCAATGGAAAAGTTCAATTTGAAACAATCACCGTAATTATGCCTTTACCCCCTATGAATTCTGATCTTTTTGGAGGAAAAGAATCATCGTTGAAAATAATTCTGATACCTCCTGTTATGATCTAACCTATCCTGTCTCTCCCCCCTCCTCTCACCTCTCTCCCCCTCCTCTCACCTCTCTCCCGCTCCATTCCTCTTTCTCCCCTCCTCTCTCCCCCTCCTCTCCTGCCTCTCTCCCCTCCTCTCCTGCCTCTCTCCCCTCCTCTCCTGCCTCTCTTCCCTCCATTCCTCTTTCTCCCCTCCCCTCCTCTCTTCTATCTACACTCCTCTCACTCCCCCTCCTCTCTTCTCTCTTCTCCCCTGTCCTCTCCTCTCTCTTCCCCTCTCTCCCCTCCTCTTCTCTCTACCCTCCTGTCCTCTCTCATCTCCTGTCTTCTCATCTCTCCCCTCCTCTTCTCTCTCCTCCCCTGTCCTCTCCTCTCTCTTCCCCTCTCTCCCCTCCTCCTCTCTCTACCCTCCTGTCCTCTCTCATCTCCTGTCTTCTCATCTCTCCCCTCCTCTCTTCTCACTCCCCCTGTCCTCTCCTCTCCCCTCCTCTCGACTCTCTCCCCCCCTGTCCTCTCCTCTCTCTCCCCTCCTCCTCTCTCTACCCTCCCCTCCTCTCTCATCTCCCCTCAGACAGTATCATGCCCCCCCCCGGCCAACAGCTGCTACCCACATAGAGGTCAGACTTTAGAGGTTGCTCCGCCTCTCGTTCTGGGCCATCGCCACAGAGGATGCTGGGAATGTGTCGCGGGCGCAGGAAGTTCCTCGCTGCCTCCCTCGCCCTGCTCTTCATCCCCGCACTCACCTGGCTGTACCTCTCCGCTGGCAACTTCCAAGGTAGGACCCAACTCTCCTGAACCACCTGGTGCTGTAACATGGCTTCTCTCCTCTGAACAGGCCTCCCTCTCTATTCATGTCTAGGGTTGCACATTTTCAAAAGATTTCCCAAAATTGCCATGTTTTCCAGAGATTCTGGGGAAACATGGGTGTTTTTTGGGAATGTTTCCAGTTGGTTTGTCCTCGGGCTGCAGAATGTTTACAGGCTGTTTCTCAAAGAGCACGCCACTAAACCCAGACTACACTCCCAGAACCAGAAAACAGGACTATTTTGTCTGGATCTGGTTTGACTTTGTATTGTATAAGTTGGTTTCTCCAGTTTATTCATGTCAAGCCTTCCCTTTCATAATACCCAGAAATATTCAGCCGACCCCATTGTTCGCTATGTACCAACATGGTCCTATTTATGTGATGGCCCGTCCCAACTGGGGTTTATGTCGAGAAATACGACAAGCTTGAGATGCAGAGCTCCTATTGGTAGATCATACTAACATCATGTTAACGTGGTAATGCAGAGCTCCTATTGGTAGATCATACTAACATCATGTTAACGTGATAATGGAGGGGTCGGCCATGTGTTGACGTGATAATGGAGGGGTCGGCCATGTGTTAACATGATAATGGAGGGGTCGGCCATGTGATAATGGAGGGGTCGGTCATGTGTTAACATGATAATGGAGGGGTCGGCCATGTGTTAACAGGATAATGGAGGGGTCGGCCATGTGTTAACGTGATAATGGAAGGGTCGGCCATGTGTTAACGTAATAATGGAGGGGTCGGCCATGTGTTAACGTGATAATGGAGGGGTCGGCCATGTGATAATGGAGGGGTCGGCCATGTGTTAACATGATAATGGAGGGGTCGGCCATGTGTTAACATGATAATGGAGGGGTCGGCCATGTGTTAACGTGATAATGGAGGGGTCGGCCATGTGTTAACATGATAATGGAGGGGTCGGCCATGTGATAATGGAGGGGTCGGCCATGTGTTAACGTGATAATGGAGGGGTCGGCCATGTGTTAACATGATAATGGAGGGGTCGGCCATGTGTTAACATGATAATGGAGGGGTCGGCCATGTGATAATGGAGGGGTCGGCCATGTGTTAACATGATAATGGAGGGGTCGGCCATGTGTTAACGTGATAATGGAGCGGTCGGCCATGTGTTAACATGATAATGGAGGGGTCGGCCATGTGTTAACGTGATAATGGAGGGGTCGGCCATGTGATAATGGAGGGGTCGGTCATGTGTTAACATGATAATGGAGGGGTCGACCATGTGTTAACATGATAATGGAGGGGTCGGCCATGTGTTAACGTGATAATGGAGGTGTCGGCCATGTGTTAACGTGATAATGGAGGGGTCGGCCATGTGTTAACGTGATAATTGAGGGGTCGGCCATGTGTTAACGTGATAATGGAGGGGTCAGCCCTGTGTTAACGTGATAATGGAGCTGTCGGCCCTGTGTTAACGTGATAATGGAGCGGTCGGCCCTGTGTTAACGTGATAATGGAGGGGTCGGCCATGTGTTAACATGATAATGGAGGGGTCGGCCATGTGTTAACGTGACAATGGAGGGGTCGGCCATGTGTTAACATGATAATGGAGCAGTTGACCATGTGTTAACATGATAATGGAGGGGTCGGCCATGTGTTAACATGATAATGGAGCGGTCGGCCATGTGTTAACATGATAATGGAGCGGTCGGCCATGTGATAATGGTGGGGTCGACCATGTGATAATGGAGGGTTCGGCCATGTGTTAACGTGATAATGGAGGGGTCGGCCATGTGTTAACATGATAATGGAGGGGTCGGCCATGTGTTAACGTGATAATGGAGGGGTCGGCCATGTGTTAATGTGATAATGGAGCGGTCGGCCATGTGTTAACGTGATAATGGAGGGGTCGGCCATGTGTTAACGTGATAATGGAGGGGTCGGCCATGTGTTAACGTGATAATGGAGGGGTCGGCCATGTGTTAACGTGATAATGGAGCGGTCGGCCATGTGTTAACGTGGTAATGGAGGGGTCGACCATGTGATAATGGAGGGTTCGGCCATGTGTTAACATGATAATGGAGGGGTCGGCCATGTGTTAACATTATAATGGAGGGGTCGGCCATGTGTTAACGTGATAATGGAGGGGTCGGCCATGTGTTAACGTGATAATGGAGCGGTCGGTCATGTGTTAACGTGATAATGGAGGGGTCGGCCATGTGTTAACGTGATAATGGAGGGGTCGGCCATTTGTTAACGTGATAATGGAGGGGTCGGTCATGTGTTAACATGATAATGGAGGGGTCGGCCATGTGTTAACGTGATAATGGAGCGGTCGGCCATGTGATAATGGAGGGGTCGGTCATGGTCAACTGCTCCATTATCTCAGCCAATCATGGCTAGCCAGGAAGGATCCTGTCTTTCTCCTTGGCTAAACTAGGCTTATCATTAAAACATGTGATTCATATTTACAGAACAAGTTTGTCATTTAAGGCACATGAAAGTTTTAATTGTATTTTTTTTTTAAATGGCCCTACTTTTGAAGTAGGCAGTAGCGTCATGCCCCCCCCCCCCCCACCCCGTCGTCATCGTCGGTCTGGCGTGTCACATTTGGAACACAGTCCCCCCTTTTCTGTCGTTATTTCTTGAGGTAATGAGTGACTGAGGCCCGTCTGAAGTTGTTGACTTCCTCCTGATGGTTTAGTCCTGCTTTCGTCCCAAATGGCACCCTAGTCCCTTTCTAGTGCACTACTTTTGACCAGAGGCCCCCATAAGGAATAGAGGGCAGTTTGTGACTCATCCCAGGAGTTTTAATGAGTTTGTGTTAAAGGCTTGAAGTTCTGCAGCTTTGTTACATTGTTAATTAGGATTTAAATGAACAATATTTTGACTGGTCACAGCCACCAACCGAAACTGTGCATTTGAATGGATTCCCATAATGCAACAGCTACCAACATAAGCAAATGAATGACAGGATTCAGTAGTTTGAGACTTTAGACTTTATTAGGAACTATACAGACTAAAATTAACTTCAAGATATTTTTATTTATTTCACCTTTATTTAACCAGGTAGGCTAGTTGAGAACAAGTCCTTTATTTAACCAGGTAGGCTAGTAGAGAACAAGTCCTTTATTTAACCAGGTAGGCTAGTAGAGAACAAGTCCTTTATTTAACCAGGTAGGCTAGTAGAGAACAAGTCCTTTATTTAACCAGGTAGGCTAGTAGAGAACAAGTCCTTTATTTAACCAGGTAGGCTAGTAGAGAACAAGTCCTTTATTTAACCAGGTAGGCCAGCTGAGAACAAGTCCTTTATTTAACCAGGTAGGCTAGTAGAGAACAAGTCCTTTATTTAACCAGGTAGGCCAGCTGAGAACTAGTCCTTTATTTAACCAGGTAGGCCAGCTGAGAACAAGTCCTTTATTTAACCAGGTAGGCTAGTAGAGAACAAGTCCTTTATTTAACCAGGTAGGCTAGTAGAGAACAAGTCCTTTATTTAACCAGGTAGGCTAGTAGAGAACAAGTCCTTTATTTAACCAGGTAGGCTAGTAGAGAACAAGTCCTTTATTTAACCAGGTAGGCTAGTAGAGAACAAGTCCTTTATTTAACCAGGTAGGCCAGCTGAGAACAAGTCCTTTATTTAACCAGGTAGGCTAGTAGAGAACAAGTCCTTTATTTAACCAGGTAGGCCAGCTGAGAACTAGTCCTTTATTTAACCAGGTAGGCCAGCTGAGAACAAGTCCTTTATTTAACCAGGTAGGCTAGTAGAGAACAAGTCCTTTATTTAACCAGGTAGGCTAGTAGAGAACAAGTCCTTTATTTAACCAGGTAGGCTAGTAGAGAACAAGTCCTTTATTTAACCAGGTAGGCTAGTAGAGAACAAGTCCTTTATTTAACCAGGTAGGCCAGCTGAGAACAAGTCCTTTATTTAACCAGGTAGGCTAGTAGAGAACAAGTCCTTTATTTAACCAGGTAGGCCAGCTGAGAACTAGTCCTTTATTTAACCAGGTAGGCCAGCTGAGAACAAGTCCTTTATTTAACCAGGTAGGCTAGTAGAGAACAAGTCCTTTATTTAACCAGGTAGGCTAGTAGAGAACAAGTCCTTTATTTAACCAGGTAGGCTAGTAGAGAACAAGTCCTTTATTTAACCAGGTAGGCTAGTAGAGAACAAGTCCTTTATTTAACCAGGTAGGCTAGTAGAGAACAAGTCCTTTATTTAACCAGGTAGGCCAGCTGAGAACAAGTCCTTTATTTAACCAGGTAGGCTAGTAGAGAACAAGTCCTTTATTTAACCAGGTAGGCCAGCTGAGAACTAGTCCTTTATTTAACCAGGTAGGCCAGCTGAGCACAAGTCCTTTATTTAACCAGGTAGGCTAGTAGAGAACAAGTCCTTTATTTAACCAGGTAGGCTAGTAGAGAACAAGTCCTTTATTTAACCAGGTAGGCCAGTTGAGAACAAGTCCTTTATTTAACCAGGTAGGCTAGTAGAGAACAAGTCCTTTATTTAACCAGGTAGGCTAGTAGAGAACAAGTCCTTTATTTAACCAGGTAGGCCAGTTGAGAACAAGTCCTTTATTTAACCAGGTAGGCTAGTAGAGAACAAGTCCTTTATTTAACCAGGTAGGTTAGTTGAGAACAAGTCCTTCATTTAACCAGGTAGGTTAGTTGAGAACAAGTCCTTTATTTAACCAGGTAGGCCAGTTGAGAACAAGTCCTTTATTTAACCAGGTAGGCCAGTTGAGAACAAGTTCTCATTTACAACTGCGACCTGACCAAGATAAAGCAAAGCAGTGCGAAAAAAACAACAACACAGAGTTACACATAAACAGACGTACAGTCAATAACACAATAGAAAATAAAAATAGAAACATCTATATACAGTGTGTGTAAATGTAGAAGAGTAGGGAGGTAAGGCAATAAATAGGCCCTAGAGGCGAAAATAATTACAATTTAGCATTAACACTGGAGCGATGGATGTGCAGATGATAATGTGCAAGTAGAGATACTGGTACAGTGATACTGGTACAGTGATACTGGTACAGGTACAGTGATCGGTAAGCTGCTCAGGCAGCTGATGCTTGTCACGCCCTCAGGGGTTCTCTATGGTGTTTTAGCTCAGGGCGTAACTAGGGGGTTTTCTAGTTTGTATATTTCTATGTTGGTGTGAGTATGGGTTCCCTGTCTTAGGTCAGTTAGGATCACCACTTTATTTTAAGAATGTGAAATGTCAGAATAATAGTAGAGAGAATAATTTATTTCAGCTTTTATTTCTTTCATCACATTCCCAGTGGGTCAGAAGTTTACATACAACTCAATTCAAAGCCTGGCTGTTCTGGAGGAGGAGAACAGGTGAAGAGGCTGGCTGCTATCTGTCTTCAGTCTGTATAACGCTAGACAAGACGAGCCCTGTTCCACTGCTATCTGTCTTCAGTCTATATAACACTAGACAAGCCCCGTTCCACTGATAATGCTGTAGAGCTGCTATCTGTCTTCAGTCTATATAACACTAGACAAGACGAGCCCCGTTCCACTGATAATGCTGTAGAGCTGCTATCTGTCTTCAGTCTGTATAACGCTAGACAAGACGAGCCCTGTTCCACTGCTATCTGTCTTCAGTCTGTATAATGCTAGCAGTGCTAGGCTAGCACAGTGAATGTACATCTCTTTCAGTCTGAGGACCCAGGCTACATTCTCTTTTTGAAACAGTTGCAGGCGACTCAGTGTCGTGTTGTGTGTGTGTGTGTGTGTGTGTGTGTGTGTGTGTGTGTGTGTGTGTGTGGGGTGTGTGTGTGTGTGTATGTGGTGGGTGTGTGTGTGTGTGTGTGTGTGTGTTGTGTGTGTGTGTGTGTGTGTGTGTGTGTTGTGTGTGTGTGTGTGTGGTGTGTGTGTGTGTGTGTTGTGTGTGTGGTGTGTGTGTGTGTGTTGTGTGTGTGTGTGTATGTGGTGTGTGTGTGTGTGTTGTGTGTGTGTGTGTGTGTGTGTGGTGTGTGTGTGTGTGTGTTGTGTTAAAGGGTTTCAGAATCTTGTGGTAGCCTCTGCTTTCCCTCTGGCCTCGGTGTGATTTGTACTCTAACCGAAGGGGGGGGGGGGGTACAGCTACCAGCTCCCTCCTTAATGAAATGTCACCGTTTTTGTTTCGGCTCAGATTTATATTCCCCTGGTCTTCGTTTGGGGGTATGGAGGCAGGGACAGGAGACATACGCAGGGAGAGGAGATACAGAGACACACACACACACACACACACACACACACACACACACACACACACACACACACACACTACCTCCTCTCAGAGAACCCGAGCCTCTTGTGGAGTATATTTAATCCAGGCTGTAATTAAACTGAATGGATTGGCTAGGTCTGAATGAACAGTCGTTTTTGGTTTTGTTTGAGGTGCTCTGGGATTGCGTATGGCAGTATTCACACAGGACAGAGCAGCCGAGCCAGTTGGACCTCGTCTTACGCCACTGTCTGGACATTTTCTTTGTAGCTTTCAGTCTCTCTTTTTTTTCTGTGTCCCTCTGTAAAACTCATCATCTATGTGAATGCGTGCCCTGTAACATTATCCGATACAACACACAGGAAACAGACTGTTTTTCCTTTGTCCCTCTGTAAAACTCATCATCTATGTGAATGCGTGCCCCGTAACATTATCCGATACAACACACAGGAAACAGACTGTTTTTCCTTTGTCCCTCTGTAAAACTCATCATCTATGTGAATGCGTGCCCCGTAACATTATCCGATACAACACACAGGAAACAGACTGTTTTTCTGTTATGGGAACCGCTGCACATTCAAATGTAATGGTATTACAATCTGCAGGTTTATCCAGAGTCTTACAGTAGGGAGTCATTTAGCTGATTCTCTGATCCAGAAAGACTTACAGTAGGGAGTCATTTAGCTGATTCTCTGATCCAGAGAGACTTACAGTAGGGAGTCATTTAGCTGACTCTCTGATCCAGAGAGTCTTACAGTAGTGAGTCATTTAGCAGAATCTCTGATCCAGAGCCACTACAGTAGTGAGTCATTTAGCTGACTCTTACAGTAGGGAGTCATTTAGCAGACTCTCTTATCCAGAGAGACTTACAGTAGGGAGTCATTTAGCTGTTTCTGTTATCCAGAGAGACTTACAGTAGGGAGTCATTTAGCTGACTCTCTTATCCAGAGAGACTTACAGTAGGGAGTCATTTAGCTGACTCTGTGATCCAGAGAGTCTTACAGTAGTGAGTCATTTAGCTGACTCTGTGATCCAGAGAGACTTACAGTAGTGAGTCATTTAGCTGACTCTGTGATCCAGAGAGACTTACAGTAGGGAGTCATTTAGCTGACTCTGTGATCCAGAGAGTCTTACAGTAGTGAGTCATTTAGCAGATCCTCTGATCCAGAGAGACTTACAGTAGTGAGTCATTTAGCTGACTCTGTGATCCAGAGAGTCTTACAGTAGGGAGTAATTTAGCTGATTCTCTTATCCAGAGAGTCTTACAGTAGGGAGTCATTTAGCTGATTCTCTTATCCAGAGAGTCTTACAGTAGGGAGTCATTTAGCTGACTCTTACATTAGTGAGTCATTTAGCTGATTCTCTGATCCAGAGACTCTTACAGTAGTGAGTCATTTAGCAGATTCTCTGATCCAGAGAGTCTTACAGTAGGGAGTCATTTAGCTGATTCTCTGATCCAGAGAGACTTACAGTAGTGAGTCATTTAGCTGACTCTTACATTAGTGAGTCATTTAGCTGATTCTCTGATCCAGAGAGTCTTACAGTAGGGAGTCATTTAGCTGACTCTGTGATCCAGAGAGTCTTACAGTAGGGAGTCATTTAGCAGACTCTTACAGTAGTGAGTCATTTAGCTGATCCTCTTATCCAGACAGTCTTACAGTAGGGAGTCATTTAGCAGACTCTTACAGTAGTGAGTCATTTAGCAGATTCTCTGATCCAGAGAGCCTTACAGTAGGGAGTCATTTAGCAGATTCTCTGATCCAGAGAGTCTTACAGTAGTGAGTCATTTAGCAGACTCTCTGATCCAGACAGTCTTACAGTAATGAGTGCATATATTTTCATGTTGGTCCCCCGTGGGAATGGAACCCACAACCCTGGCGTTGTAAGTGCCGTGCTCTACCAACGGATCCAGGATATGTGTTTCTCTATAGCATACCGTCTGACAACGAGAAGTGTGTTCAGCTCATGTCTTGGCCAATCAAGAACAAGGTAAAGATGTAAGATATTACCGTTCTGGTCGTGAATAGGTGACCATATGGCCCTTAATGACATGTAAGGAGGGCGTTTGTTTGCCTGCTGATCTGCATAACTAACTACCATGATCTAAAATCAGCGTATTGGAAACGGCTAGTAAACAAGTCTATGAAACCTGTTGGATGCTTCGGGGCTTCCCGACTGGCGCAGCGGTCTAAGGCACTGCATCGCAGCGTTACGGCGTCACTACAGCCTGGTGGTTCGATCCCGGGCTGTAGTCCCATAGAGAGGTGAACAATTGGTCCAGCGTCGTCAAGGGTTACGGGAGGTTTTGGCCGGGAGAGGGAGAGGCTTTACTTGGCTCGTTGCGCTGTAGCGACTCCTTGTGGTGGGCCGGGGCGCCTGCAGGCTGACTTCGGTCATCAGTTAAACAGTTTTTCCTCCGTCACATGTTTCAGAGGATGCGTGACTCGACCTTCTCCTTTCCCGAGCCCGTTGGGGAGTTGCAGCGATGAGACAAGATCGTGATCACGAAATTGGGGAGAAAATAAAAACAAAGAAAGAAACAAAACTATTGGAGCTGAACAGCCATTCAGTCCTTAGTGGTCCTACTGTATCTAACACCTTAGTGGTCCTACTGTATCTAACACCTTAGTGGTCCTACTGTATCTAACACCTTATTCAGTCCTTAGTGGTCCTACTGTATCTAACACCTTATTCAGTCCTTAGTGGTCCTACTGTATCTAACACCTTATTCAGTCCTTAGTGGTCCTACTGTATCTAACACCTTATTCAGTCCTTAGTGGTCCTACTGTATCTAACACCTTAGTGGTCCTACTGTATCTAATACCTTAGTGGTCCTACTGTATCTAACACCTTAGTGGTCCTACTGTATCTAACACCTTATTCAGTCCTTAGTGGTCCTACTGTATCTAACACCTTAGTGGTCCTACTGTATCTAACACCTTATTCAGTCCTTAGTGGTCCTACTGTATCTAACACATTATTCAGTCCTCAGTGGTCCTACTGTATCTAACACCTTATTCAGTCCTTAGTGGTCCTACTGTATCTAACACCTTAGTGGTCCTACTGTATCTAACACCTTATTCAGTCCTCGGTGGTCCTATCGTCTAATGCACCTCTTATCCAACTCGTGTGTCCGAACACTAACCACTCAGGCCACTGTGTCCCAAATGGCACCAGGTGATTCATGGTCTGTTTGGATGCCCTGCTCCCCTGTGACGCTCCCTGGATGTTCATGTAGGACACGTTTATTTGGAGTTTCCTATAATGCTTCTGTCCGCACCGTTACCGAGGAGACATCTGGCGTGTGACAGCCTGTCGGGCAGAGGGGCGGCGCATCCTTCGTGTGACAGCAGCTGCTCACCCGACAGCCTGCATGAATCACCTGGCGCCCGGCGGCGAGCGGGGAGTACAGCACGCCAAACAGAAACTGAGCGGGGAACAGTAAGGACGCCAAAAAGACGCCATTTTGTAATTTGTACTGGCCCTTGTATGAGCATGCTGTCCTTAGGAGACCTAATGCCAAAATACTTATTTATTAAGTTTGGTACCATGATGCCAAGTGATGCATCAGGCTTCCCGCAAGGTCCCTCAATGTCTTCCTCTTCCTGGGCTATGACACAACGAATCAGGGAGAATAGTGGGACACGAGGCGTGTTCTTCATTCCTGGTCCTGGGGGACAAAGATGCGGTACTTTTGTTGTTGTTTTGTTCCAGCCCTGCACCAACACGCCTGATTCAAAGATGGTGGATCGCCATTTTACCACCTGTCACAGTGTCAGTCAACAGTGGCTTCTCTATCCTCTGTCGAAGACTAGCCAACTCTCAGAGTAAAGTTACCCCAAAGGGACGTTAAGTGACTGTTTAATAGTGGATGGCATTTCAAACAGGCTCCCCTGCGTTTAGAGGGCGAGGAAAGAGACTGTGAAAACAGACAGGTTCTCCAGGCTAGCTAGTGAACCCCAGCAGTGTGATATTAGATACAGTAGGACCACTAAGGTGGGCGAGGAAAGAGACTGTGAAAACAGACAGGTTCTCCAGGCTAGCTAGTGAACCCCAGCAGTGTGATATTAACCACCGTTCAGGTTGGAGGGGAACTCCTATTACTACCTTTCACTGTCTCGCTGTGGCTCTCCCTCTAACGCTCTCTCTCTCTCTCTCTCTCTCTCTCTCTCTCTCTCTCTCCTCTCTCTCTCTGTCTCCCTATCGCTGTGGCTCTCCACTCTCGCTCCGTCTCCATCTCCCTCTTGCTGTGGCTCTCCCTCTAACGCTCTCTCTCCCTCTAACGCTCTCTCTCCCTCTAACGCTCTCTCTCTCTCTCTCGCTCCGTCTCCCTCTCTCTCCGTCTCCTCTCTCGCTCCGTCTCCCTATCGCTGTGGCTCTCCCTCTAGCTCTCTCTCCCTCTAGCTCTCTCTCCCTCTAGCTTTCTCTCCCTCTAGCTCTCTCTCCCTCTAGCTCTCTCTCTCTCGCTCCGTTTTTCTCTCCCTCTCGCTGTGGCTCTCCTCTCTGGCTCCATCTATCTCTCGCTGTGGCTCTCCTCTCTGGCTCCATCTATCTCTCCTCGTTCTCCTCTCTCTCTCTCCCTCTCCTCTCTCGCTGTGGCCTGCTCATCATGCATATAGAGCACATCCCACATTTAGAAACGCAGGGAGGCTTTTCTTTTTGATTATTCAACAGTCTGATATTATTCTCCATCCATCTACATCTCCAACTGGGACAGCTAACGTTCAGGGAATTAGCATAACGTCCAGGGAATTAGCATAACGTTACCAGGCTTCTCGTCACCATGGTGACGTAATAATGAAGTTTCCATAAAACATGAATGTCCCCAATTAATATAAAAGTTGAGGATGTTTGTTTTGGTTTTTCGACCCTGGTATAAACATGTAAACATGTTGAATAATCGTTAGGAGGGACAGGAAGTTGATAAATAATGAGGCGGAGCCTGGCAGGGGTCTCCATGGTCACCTAGTTTGAATCAGCATATTTCCATTAGACCAACCAGACGGATCAGAGCACAGTGGACTGTTTCTGCCGACTTATGTTCTAAGAGGAAGTCCTCAGGCTGTGTATACATTATTACAGGATTCAAAGGAAGGGGAAGGTAGCGGGCGCTGGGAAGGGGGAAGGTAGCGGGCGAGGAAGGGAAAGGTAGCGGGCGCGTGGAAGGGGAAGGTAGCGGGCGTGTGGAAGGGGAAGGTAGCGGGCGCGTGGAAGGGGAAGGTAGCGGGCGAGGAAGGGAAAGGTAGCGGGCGCGTGGAAGGGGAAGGTAGCGGGCGTGGAAGGGAAAGGTAGCGGGCGCTGGGAAGGGGCAGGTAGCGGGCGCTGGGAAGGGGCAGGTAGCGGGCGCTGGGAAGGGGAAGGTAGCGGGCGCGTGGAAGGGGAAGGTAGCGGGCGTGTGGAAGGGGAAGGTAGCGGGCGTGTGGAAGGGGAAGGTAGCGGGCGTGGAAGGGGAAGGTAGCGGGCGAGGAAGGGAAAGGTAGCGGGCGTGGAAGGGAAAGGTAGCGGGCGCTCGGAAGGGGAAAGGTAGCGGGCGTGGAAGGGAAAGGTAGCGGGCGCTCGGAAGGGGAAGGTAGCGGGCGAGAAAGGGGGAAGGTAGCGGGCGTGGAAGGGAAAGGTAGCGGGCGCGTGGAAGGGGAAAGGTAGCGGGCGCGCGGAAGGGAAAGGTAGCGGGCGAGAAAGGGGGAAGGTAGCGGGCGTGGAAGGGGAAAGGTAGCGGGCGAGGAAGGGGGAAGGTAGCGGGCGTGGAAGGGGAAAGGTAGCGGGCGTGTGGAAGGGGGAAGGTAGCGGGCGTGTGGAAGGGGAAAGGTAGCGGGCGCTGGGAAGGGGAAAGGTAGCGGGCGAGGAAGGGGGAAGGTAGCGGGCGTGGAAGGGGAAAGGTAGCGGGCGCTGGGAAGGGGAAGGTAGCGGGCGTGTGGAAGGGGAAGGTAGCGGGCGTGTGGAAGGGGGAAGGTAGCGGGCGAGGAAGGGGAAAGGTAGCGGGCGTGTGGAAGGGGAAGGTAGCGGGCGTGTGGAAGGGGAAGGTAGCGGGCGCTGGGAAGGGGGAAGGTAGCGGGCGCTCGGAAGGGGGAAGGTAGCGGGCGCTCGGAAGGGGAAAGGTAGCGGGCGCTCGGAAGGGGAAAGGTAGCGGGCGCTCGGAAGGGGAAAGGTAGCGGGCGTGGAAGGGAAAGGTAGCGGGCGCTCGGAAGGGGAAAGGTAGCGGGCGCTCGGAAGGGGAAAGGTAGCGGGCGAGGAAGGGGAAAGGTAGCGGGCGTGGAAGGGGAAAGGTAGCGGGCGCGCGGAAGGGGAAGGTAGCGGGCGTGGAAGGGGAAAGGTAGCGGGCGCTCGGAAGGGGAAAGGTAGCGGGCGTGGAAGGGGAAAGGTAGCGGGCGAGGAAGGGGAAAGGTAGCGGGCGCTCGGAAGGGGAAGGTAGCGGGCGAGGAAGGGGAAAGGTAGCG
This sequence comes from Salmo trutta, assembly GCF_901001165.1. NCBI lineage: Eukaryota > Metazoa > Chordata > Actinopteri > Salmoniformes > Salmonidae > Salmo > Salmo trutta. The sequence continues at coordinate 240,344 of NW_021822178.1, read as the reverse complement.
GGCGCTCGGAAGGGGGAAGGTAGCGGGCGTGGAAGGGGAAAGGTAGCGGGCGCGTGGAAGGGGAAGGTAGCGGGCGTGGAAGGGGAAAGGTAGCGGGCGCTGGGAAGGGGAAGGTAGCGGGCGTGGAAGGGAAAGGTAGCGGGCGCTCGGAAGGGGGAAGGTAGCGGGCGTGGAAGGGGAAAGGTAGCGGGCGCGTGGAAGGGGAAGGTAGCGGGCGTGGAAGGGGAAAGGTAGCGGGCGCTGGGAAGGGGAAGGTAGCGGGCGTGGAAGGGAAAGGTAGCGGGCGCGTGGAAGGGGAAGGTAGCGGGCGTGGAAGGGAAAGGTAGCGGGCGCGGAAGGGAAAGGTAGCGGGCGCGTGGAAGGGGAAGGTAGCGGGCGTGGAAGGGAAAGGTAGCGGGCGTGGAAGGGGAAAGGTAGCGGGCGAGGAAGGGAAAGGTAGCGGGCGCGTGGAAGGGGAAAGGTAGCGGGCGTGGAAGGGAAAGGTAGCGGGCGCGTGGAAGGGGAAGGTAGCGGGCGCGGAAGGGAAAGGTAGCGGGCGTTCAGAAGGGAAAGGTAGCGGGCGTGGAAGGGAAAGGTAGCGGGCGTTCAGAAGGGAAAGGTAGCGGGCGCTGGGAAGGGGAAAGGTAGCGGGCGCGTGGAAGGGAAAGGTAGCGGGCGTGGAAGGGAAAGGTAGCGGGCGCGTGGAAGGGGAAGGTAGCGGGCGTGGAAGGGAAAGGTAGCGGGCGCTGGGAAGGGAAAGGTAGCGGGCGTGGAAGGGAAAGGTAGCGGGCGCGCGGAAGGGAAAGGTAGCGGGCGCGTGGAAGGGAAAGGTAGCGGGCGCTCGGAAGGGAAAGGTAGCGGGCGCTGGGAAGGGAAAGGTAGCGGGCGCTGGGAAGGGAAAGGTAGCGGGCGCTCGGAAGGGAAAGGTAGCGGGCGCTGGGAAGGGGGAAGGTAGCGGGCGCGGAAGGGGGAAGGTAGCGGGCGCTGGGAAGGGGAAAGGTAGCGGGCGCTGGGAAGGGGAAAGGTAGCGGGCGCTGGGAAGGGGAAGGTAGCGGGCGCGGAAGGGGGAAGGTAGCGGGCGCGTGGAAGGGGAAAGGTAGCGGGCGCTGGGAAGGGGAAAGGTAGCGGGCGCTCGGAAGGGAAAGGTAGCGGGCGCTGGGAAGGGGAAGGTAGCGGGCGCTGGGAAGGGGAAGGTAGCGGGCGCTGGGAAGGGGAAGGTAGCGGGCGCTGGGAAGGGAAAGGTAGCGGGCGCTCGGAAGGGAAAGGTAGCGGGCGCTGGGAAGGGGAAAGGTAGCGGGCGCGTGGAAGGGAAAGGTAGCGGGCGCTGGGAAGGGGAAGGTAGCGGGCGCTGGGAAGGGGGAAGGTAGCGGGCGCGGAAGGGGAAAGGTAGCGGGCGCTGGGAAGGGAAAGGTAGCGGGCGAGGAAGGGGAAGGTAGCGGGCGCTGGGAAGGGGGAAGGTAGCGGGCGCGGAAGGGGAAAGGTAGCGGGCGCTGGGAAGGGAAAGGTAGCGGGCGCTCGGAAGGGGAAAGGTAGCGGGCGCGTGGAAGGGAAAGGTAGCGGGCGCTGGGAAGGGGAAAGGTAGCGGGCGCTGGGAAGGGGGAAGGTAGCGGGCGCGGAAGGGGAAAGGTAGCGGGCGCTGGGAAGGGAAAGGTAGCGGGCGAGGAAGGGGAAGGTAGCGGGCGCTGGGAAGGGGGAAGGTAGCGGGCGCGCGGAAGGGGAAAGGTAGCGGGCGCGCGGAAGGGAAAGGTAGCGGGCGCGCGGAAGGGGAAGGTAGCGGGCGCGGAAGGGGAAGGTAGCGGGCGCTGGGAAGGGGAAAGGTAGCGGGCGTGGAAGGGAAAGGTAGCGGGCGCTGGGAAGGGGAAGGTAGCGGGCGCTGGGAAGGGAAAGGTAGCGGGCGCTGGGAAGGGGAAGGTAGCGGGCGTGGAAGGGAAAGGTAGCGGGCGCTGGGAAGGGAAAGGTAGCGGGCGTGGAAGGGAAAGGTAGCGGGCGCGTGGAAGGGAAAGGTAGCGGGCGCGCGGAAGGGAAAGGTAGCGGGCGCGCGGAAGGGAAAGGTAGCGGGCGTGGAAGGGGAAAGGTAGCGGGCGTGGAAGGGAAAGGTAGCGGGCGCGGAAGGGGAAAGGTAGCGGGCGCGGGGAAGGGAAAGGTAGCGGGCGAGGAAGGGGAAAGGTAGCGGGCGCGCGGAAGGGAAAGGTAGCGGGCGCGCGGAAGGGGAAAGGTAGCGGGCGCTGGGAAGGGAAAGGTAGCGGGCGCGTGGAAGGGAAAGGTAGCGGGCGCTGGGAAGGGAAAGGTAGCGGGCGTGGAAGGGAAAGGTAGCGGGCGCGCGGAAGGGGAAGGTAGCGGGCGCTGGGAAGGGGAAAGGTAGCGGGCGCGTGGAAGGGAAAGGTAGCGGGCGCTCGGAAGGGGAAAGGTAGCGGGCGCTGGGAAGGGAAAGGTAGCGGGCGCTGGGAAGGGAAAGGTAGCGGGCGCTCGGAAGGGAAAGGTAGCGGGCGCTGGGAAGGGGGAAGGTAGCGGGCGCGGAAGGGGGAAGGTAGCGGGCGCTGGGAAGGGGAAAGGTAGCGGGCGCTGGGAAGGGGAAAGGTAGCGGGCGCTGGGAAGGGGAAAGGTAGCGGGCGCTGGGAAGGGGAAGGTAGCGGGCGCGGAAGGGGGAAGGTAGCGGGCGTGGAAGGGGAAAGGTAGCGGGCGCTGGGAAGGGGAAAGGTAGCGGGCGCTCGGAAGGGAAAGGTAGCGGGCGCTCGGAAGGGAAAGGTAGCGGGCGCTGGGAAGGGGAAGGTAGCGGGCGCTGGGAAGGGGAAGGTAGCGGGCGCTGGGAAGGGGAAGGTAGCGGGCGCTGGGAAGGGAAAGGTAGCGGGCGCTCGGAAGGGAAAGGTAGCGGGCGCTGGGAAGGGGAAAGGTAGCGGGCGCGTGGAAGGGAAAGGTAGCGGGCGCTGGGAAGGGGAAGGTAGCGGGCGCTGGGAAGGGGGAAGGTAGCGGGCGCGGAAGGGGAAAGGTAGCGGGCGCTGGGAAGGGAAAGGTAGCGGGCGAGGAAGGGGAAGGTAGCGGGCGCTGGGAAGGGGGAAGGTAGCGGGCGCGGAAGGGGAAAGGTAGCGGGCGCTGGGAAGGGAAAGGTAGCGGGCGCTCGGAAGGGGAAAGGTAGCGGGCGCGTGGAAGGGAAAGGTAGCGGGCGCTGGGAAGGGGAAAGGTAGCGGGCGCTGGGAAGGGGGAAGGTAGCGGGCGCGGAAGGGGAAAGGTAGCGGGCGCTGGGAAGGGAAAGGTAGCGGGCGAGGAAGGGGAAGGTAGCGGGCGCTGGGAAGGGGGAAGGTAGCGGGCGCTGGGAAGGGAAAGGTAGCGGGCGCGCGGAAGGGGAAAGGTAGCGGGCGCGCGGAAGGGGAAAGGTAGCGGGCGCGCGGAAGGGAAAGGTAGCGGGCGTGGAAGGGGAAGGTAGCGGGCGCGGAAGGGGAAGGTAGCGGGCGCTGGGAAGGGGAAAGGTAGCGGGCGTGGAAGGGGGAAGGTAGCGGGCGCTGGGAAGGGGAAAGGTAGCGGGCGTGGAAGGGAAAGGTAGCGGGCGCTGGGAAGGGGAAGGTAGCGGGCGCTGGGAAGGGAAAGGTAGCGGGCGCTGGGAAGGGGAAGGTAGCGGGCGTGGAAGGGAAAGGTAGCGGGCGCTGGGAAGGGAAAGGTAGCGGGCGTGGAAGGGAAAGGGTAGCGGGCGCGTGGAAGGGAAAGGTAGCGGGCGCGCGGAAGGGAAAGGTAGCGGGCGCGCGGAAGGGAAAGGTAGCGGGCGTGGAAGGGGAAAGGTAGCGGGCGTGGAAGGGAAAGGTAGCGGGCGCGGAAGGGGAAAGGTAGCGGGCGCGGGGAAGGGAAAGGTAGCGGGCGAGGAAGGGGAAAGGTAGCGGGCGCGCGGAAGGGAAAGGTAGCGGGCGCGCGGAAGGGGAAAGGTAGCGGGCGCTGGGAAGGGAAAGGTAGCGGGCGCGTGGAAGGGAAAGGTAGCGGGCGCTGGGAAGGGAAAGGTAGCGGGCGTGGAAGGGAAAGGTAGCGGGCGCGCGGAAGGGGAAGGTAGCGGGCGCTGGGAAGGGGAAAGGTAGCGGGCGCGTGGAAGGGAAAGGTAGCGGGCGCTCGGAAGGGGAAAGGTAGCGGGCGCTGGGAAGGGGAAGGTAGCGGGCGTGGAAGGGGAAAGGTAGCGGGCGCTGGGAAGGGAAAGGTAGCGGGCGCTGGGAAGGGAAAGGTAGCGGGCGCGCGGAAGGGAAAGGTAGCGGGCGTGGAAGGGGAAAGGTAGCGGGCGTGGAAGGGAAAGGTAGCGGGCGTGGAAGGGAAAGGTAGCGGGCGTGGAAGGGGAAAGGTAGCGGGCGCGTGGAAGGGAAAGGTAGCGGGCGCGTGGAAGGGAAAGGTAGCGGGCGCTCGGAAGGGGAAGGTAGCGGGCGCTCGGAAGGGAAAGGTAGCGGGCGCGTGGAAGGGAAAGGTAGCGGGCGCTCGGAAGGGGAAGGTAGCGGGCGCTCGGAAGGGGAAGGTAGCGGGCGCGTGGAAGGGAAAGGTAGCGGGCGCTCGGAAGGGAAAGGTAGCGGGCGCGGAAGGGAAAGGTAGCGGGGCGCGCGGAAAGGAAAGGTAGCGGGCGCTCGGAAGGGAAAGGTAGCGGGCGCGCGGGAAGGGAAAGGTAGCGGGCGCGCGGAAAGGAAAGGTAGCGGGCGCTCGGAAGGGAAAGGTAGCGGGCGCTGGGAAGGGAAAGGTAGCGGGCGCGCGGAAGGGAAAAGGTAGCGGGCGTGGAAGGGGGAAGGTAGCGGGCGAGGAAGGGGAAAGGTAGCGGGCGCTGGGAAGGGGAAAGGTAGCGGGCGCGTGGAAGGGGAAGGTAGCGGGCGCGTGGAAGGGGAAGGTAGCGGGCGTGGAAGGGGAAAGGTAGCGGGCGCGTGGAAGGGGAAGGTAGCGGGCGCGGAAGGGGAAAGGTAGCGGGCGCTGGGAAGGGGAAAGGTAGCGGGCGCTCGGAAGGGGAAAGGTAGCGGGCGCTCGGAAGGGAAAGGTAGCGGGCGTGGAAGGGGAAAGGTAGCGGGCGCTCGGAAGGGGAAGGTAGCGGGCGCTCGGAAGGGAAAGGTAGCGGGCGTGGAAGGGGAAAGGTAGCGGGCGCGTGGAAGGGAAAGGTAGCGGGCGCTCGGAAGGGGAAGGTAGCGGGCGTGGAAGGGGAAGGTAGCGGGCGCGGAAGGGAAGGTAGCGGGCGCTCGGAAGGGGAAGGTAGCGGGCGTGGAAGGGAAAGGTAGCGGGCGCTCGGAAGGGAAAGGTAGCGGGCGCTCGGAAGGGGAAGGTAGCGGGCGTGGAAGGGGAAAGGTAGCGGGCGCGGAAGGGAAGGTAGCGGGCGCGTGGAAGGGAAAGGTAGCGGGCTCGGAAGGGAAAGGTAGCGGGCGCTCGGAAGGGAAAGGTAGCGGGCTCGGAAGGGAAAGGTAGCGGGCTCGGAAGGGAAAGGTAGCGGGCGCTGGGAAGGGAAAGGTAGCGGGCGCGCGGAAGGGAAAGGTAGCGGGCGCGCGGAAGGGAAAGGTAGCGGGCGCTGGGAAGGGAAAGGTAGCGGGCGCGCGGAAGGGAAAGGTAGCGGGCGATCGGAAGGGAAAGGTAGCGGGCGCGTGGAAGGGGAAGGTAGCGGGCGAGGAAGGGGGAAGGTAGCGGGCGTGCGGAAGGCGTCAAAGCGCTCTGCTATAGGTTAGCCTGTCAAAGCGCTCTGCTATAGGTTAGCCTGTTTTGATTGAGCAGTGTTTTTTTCCCTTCAGTTTCTCACCACCAACTACCGGACTTTGAGCTACCGGACTGTGAGAGTTTGGACTTCTGTTTTTAACTCAAGAGGATGGATGAGTCTGAGTCGTACTTTACTGTTGGTTTTAAACTAATGATTTCTAGATTTTCAGTTATAAAACTGACGATTTGTTTATTTTTGATTAAAGTATTGATGATGGGTGTGCTGTTGCTTGTTGTATGCCTGTTCTTACTGTGACTGGCACCCTGATATTGGCACCCTGATATTGGCAGCCTATTATTGGCGCCCTGATATTGGCACCCTGATATTGGCACCCTGATATTGTCACCCTGATATTGGCACCCTGATATTGGCACCCTATTATTGGCACCCTGATATTGTCACCCTATTATTGTCACCCTATTATTGGCACCCTGATATTGTCACCCTATTATTGTCATCCTGATATTGGCACCCTGATATTGGCACCCTGATATTGGCACCCTATTATTGGCACCCTGATATTGTCACCCTATTATTGTCACCCTGATATTGTCACCCTATTATTGGCACCCTGATATTGGCACCCTGATATTGGCACCCTATTATTGGCACCCTGATATTGGCACCCTATTATTGGCACCCTGATATTGGCACCCTGATATTGGCACCCTGATATTGGCACCCTGATATTGGCCGGACAGTAATCAAATCAAATCAAATCAAATCAAATTTATTTATATAGCCCTTCGTACATCAGCTGAAATCTCAAAGTGCTGTACAGAAACCCAGCCTAAAACCCCAAACAGCAAGCAATGCATGTGAAAGAAGCACGGTGGCTGGGAAAAACTCCCTAGGAAAAACTCCTGAGAAAGGCCAAAAACCTAGGAAGAAACCTAGAGAGGAACCAGGCTATGAGGGGTGGCCAGTCCTCTTCTGGCTGTGCCGGGTGGATATTATAACAGAACATGGTCAAGATGTTAAAATGTTCGTAAATGACCAGCATGGTCAAATAATAATAATCATAGTAATTGTCGAGGGTGCAACAAGCACGTCCGGTGAACAGGTCAGGGTTCCGTAGCCGCAGGCAGAACAGTTGAAACTGGAGCAGCAGCATGGCCAGGTGGACTGGGGACAGCAAGGAGTCATCATGCCAGGTAGTCCTAGGGCTCAGGTCCTCCGAGAGAAAGAGAGAAAGAAAGAGAGAATTAGAGAGAGCATATTTACATTCACACAGGACACTGGATAAGACAAGAGAATACTCCAGATGTAACAGACTGACCCTAGCCCCCCGACACATAAACTACTGCAGCATAAATACTGGAGGCTGAGACAGGAGGGATCAGAAGACACTGTGGCCCCATCCGATGATACCCCCGGACAGGGCCAAACAGGCAGGATATAACAAGTAATGCTTGTTAAGCCGAGCCAAGGCCACTGTGTCCTGGTGTTGTTGGTCTCCATATCCTCCCCATTGAGTAGTAGACTGTATGTATGTATCAAGGTGACATCTAGACAGTTATCAATATTAGATATTTATTGTGTCGGCTGCCATTCTACTTGAATTAAAATCATGGGATGGGGGAAAAGGTGCCACGTTAGCTACCGCTGGCGACGCCATCCTAATACACAGTAGAAAGCACCTCAGGTTGTGCAGACCAATCAGCTACGCAAAACAGTCTACAGCGGCAACAAATCTGCCCAATTAGCTGATTCGCTACTTCCCCATACTCCGGCTGCCACTACCCATACTTGAGTCTCCTGGGAGATGGTCCTTCTTTTTAAAACCTCCCCGGGAAACAACAGCTGACATTGGGGAACTCTTCTATTCCTGTAAACAATTTCCATGGATAATATACCGTGACTGTCAGTCCTGCCTCCCCTCCCCTCCTCCCTCTCTCCTCCCCTCCTCCCTCTCCAATCTTTCCACTCTTTCCTCCCCTCCTCCTCCCTCTCTCCTCCTCCCCTCCCCTTCCCTCTCCTCATTCCTCCCCTCCTCCTCCCTCTCCCTCCCCACCCTTTCCTCCCTCTCTCCTCCTCCCTTTCCTCACCTCCTCCTCCTCCCTCTCTCCTCCTCCCTCTCCAATCTTTCCTCTCCTCCTCCCTCTCCAATCTTTCCTCTCCTCCTCCCTCTCCGCTCTCTCATCCCCTCCTCCCTCTCCTCATTCCTCCCCATCCTCCTCCCTCTCCCTCTCCCTCCTCCCTCTCTCCTCCTCCCTCTCCAATCTTTCCTCCTCCCTCTCCACTCTCTCCTCCTCCCTCTCTTTCCTCCCCTCCTTTCCTCTCCTCCTCCCTCTCCCCTCCTCTCCTCCCCTCCTCCCATCTCCACCCCAGCACACTGTCATCCTCTGAGTTAGTAGTCAGAGTAGTACAGAGATAAATCAAGTTACACGGACCCGAATGTGTCAGGTTGTGCACGGCTAGCTCTGCAGTGGACCTTAATGATACATAAAGAGGTTTGTTTTGTTTGGGGGTTTGAAGTGAGAGCGATGGACACACAGGGAATCTTGGAAGATAAACACTCAAGGTCTTCTGGAAGGAATAAATTAAAGAAATACATTTAAGAAATAAAGAAATGAAGTAGTTTCAAGTCTAGCTCTACGCAAGTGTAGAGAGCTAGGAGCTAGGCTAATACCGTACACAACATGATACAGGTGTAGAGAGCTAGGAGCTAGGCTAATACCGTACACAACATGATACAGGTGTAGAGAGCTAGGAGCTAGGCTAATACCGTACACAACATGATACAGGTGTAGAGAGCTAGGCTAATACCATACACAACATGATACAGGTGTAGAGAGCTAGGAGCTAGGCTAATACCGTACACAACATGATACAGGTGTAGAGAGCTAGGAGCTAGGCTAATACCGTACACAACATGATACAGGTGTAGAGAGCTAGGAGCTAGGCTAATACCATACACAACATGATACAGGTGTAGAGAGCTAGGAGCTAGGCTAATACCGTACACAACATGATACAGGTGTAGAGAGCTAGGAGCTAGGCTAATACCATACACAACATGATACAGGTGTAGAGAGCTAGGCTAATACCATACACAACATGATACAGGTGTAGAGCGCTAGGCTAATACCATACACAGCATGATACAGGTGTAGAGAGCTAGGCTAATACCATACACAGCATGATACAGGTGTAGAGAGCTAGGCTAATACCATACACAACATGATACAGGTGTAGAGAGCTAGGAGCTAGGCTAATACCATACACAACATGATACAGGTGTAGAGCGCTAGGCTAATACCATACACAACATGATACAGGTGTAGAGAGCTAGGAGCTAGGCTAATACCATACACAACATGATACAGGTGTAGAGAGCTAGGCTAATACCATGCACAACATGATACAGGTGTAGAGAGCTAGGCTAATACCATACACAACATGATACAGGTGTAGAGCGCTAGGCTAATACCATACACAACATGATACAGGTGTAGAGCACTAGGCTAATACCATACATAACATGATACAGGTGTAGAGAGCTAGGAGCTAGGCTAATACCATACACAACATGATACAGGTGTTGAGCGCTAGGCTAATACCATACACAACATGATACAGGTGCAGAGAGCTAGGAGCTAGGCTAATACCATAAATCAAATCAAATCAAATCAAATCAAATTTATTTATATAGCCCTTCGTACATCAGCTGAAATCTCAAAGTGCTGTACAGAAACCCAGCCTAAAACCCCAAACAGCAAGCAATGCATGTGAAAGAAGCACGGTGGCTGGGAAAAACTCCCTAGGAAAAACTCCTGAGAAAGGCCAAAAACCTAGGAAGAAACCTAGAGAGGAACCAGGCTATGAGGGGTGGCCAGTCCTCTTCTGGCTGTGCCGGGTGGATATTATAACAGAACATGGTCAAGATGTTAAAATGTTCGTAAATGACCAGCATGGTCAAATAATAATAATCATAGTAATTGTCGAGGGTGCAACAAGCACGTCCGGTGAACAGGTCAGGGTTCCGTAGCCGCAGGCAGAACAGTTGAAACTGGAGCAGCAGCATGGCCAGGTGGACTGGGGACAGCAAGGAGTCATCATGCCAGGTAGTCCTAGGGCTCAGGTCCTCCGAGAGAAAGAAAGAAAGAAAGAAAGAAAGAGAGAATTAGAGAGAGCATCTTTACATTCACACAGGACACCGGATAAGACAAGAGAATACTCCAGATGTAACAGACTGACCCTAGCCCCCCGACACATAAACTACTGCAGCATAAATACTGGAGGCTGAGACAGGAGGGATCAGAAGACACTGTGGCCCCATCCGATGATACCCCCGGACAGGGCCAAACAGGCAGGATATAACCCCACCCACTTTGCCAAAGCACAGCCCCCACACCACTAGAGGGATATCTACAACCACCAACTTACCGTCCGAAGACAAGGCCGAGTATAGCCCACAAAGATGTCCGCCACGGCACAACCCAAGGGGGGGGCGCCAACCCAGACAGGAAGACCACGTCAGTGGCTCAACCTACTCAAGTGACGCACCCCTCCCATGGACGGCATGGAAGAACACCAGTAAGTCAGTGACTCAGCCCCTGTAAAAGGGTTAGAGGCAGAGAATCCCAGTGGGAAGAGGGGAACCGACAAGGCAGAGACAGCAAGGGCGGTTCGTTGCTCCAGCCTTTCCGTTCACAACATGATACAGGTGTAGAGCACTAGGCTAATACCATACACAACATGATACAGGTGTAGAGAGCTAGGAGCTAGGCTAATACCATACACAACATGATACAGGTGTAGAGAGCTAGGCTAATACCATACACAGCATGATACAGGTGTAGAGAGCTAGGAGCTAGGCTAATACCATACACAACATGATACGGGTGTAGAGAGCTAGGTTAATACCATACACAACATGGTACAGGTGTAGAGAGCTAGGAGCTAGGTTAATACCATACACAACATGATACAGGTGTAGAGAGCTAGGAGCTAGGCTAATACCATACACAACATGATACAGGTGTAGAGAGCTAGGAGCTAGGCTAATACCATACACAACATGATACAGGTGTAGAGAGCTAGGAGCTAGGCTAATACCGTACACAACATGATACAGGTGTAGAGAGCTAGGCTAATACCATACACAACATGATACAGGTGTAGAGAGCTAGGAGCTAGGCTAATACCATACACAACATGATACAGGTGTAGAGAGCTAGGCTAATACCATACACAACATGATACAGGTGTAGAGAGCTAGGAGCTAGGCTAATACCATACACAACATGATACAGGTGTAGAGCACTAGGCTAATACCATACACAACATGATACAGGTGTAGAGCACTAGGCTGATACCGTACACAACATGATACAGGTGTAGAGAGCTAGGAGCTAGGCTAATACCGTACACAACATGATACAGGTGTAGAGCACTAGGCTAATACCGTACACAACATGATACAGGTGTAGAGCACTAGGCTAATACCGTACACAACATGATACAGGTGTAGAGAGCTAGGCTAATACCGTACACAACATGATACGGGTGTAGAGAGCTAGGCTAATACCATACACAACATGATACAGGTGTAGAGAGCTAGGCTAATACCATACACAACATGATACAGGTGTAGAGAGCTAGGCTAATACCATACACAACATGATACGGGTGTAGAGAGCTAGGCTAATACCATACACAACATGATACAGGTGTAGAGCACTAGGCTAATACCATACACAACATGATACAGGTGTAGAGAGCTAGGCTAATACCATACACAACATGATACAGGTGTAGAGAGCTAGGCTAATACCATACACAACATGATACAGGTGTAGAGAGCTAGGCTAATACCATACACAACATGATACGGGTGTAGAGAGCTAGGCTGATACCGTACACAACATGATACAGGTGTAGAGAGCTAGGTTAATACCATACACAACATGGTTGTTCTAAATAAAGTTTCTACATGATATTGCTGCTTTCACAACAACAACGCCTGAGTTGCAGATGGTGTGTTTTTGTTTTGTTGCTGTGGCAGCTAGTCTCCACATATCACATCTCTCTGAGTCATAACACAAGGGTAGCTGGGGACCTGGTGATCCTATCCCAGTCCGTCTCCCTGACTGCTGTCTAATCTACAGCATGTCTCCTGCTGCCTGCCATGTACTGTGACTGTCTGACCACCGCTAACTCACTCCCACCGTCTCCAAGCCTGTCTCTCTAACCTCCTCCCACTGTCTCCACGCCTGTCTCTCTCAGCTCCTCCCACTGTCTCCAAGCCTGTCTCTCTCACCTCCTCCCACTGTCTCCACATCTGTCTCTCTCACCTCCTCCCACCGTCTCCAAGCCTGTCTCTCTCACCTCCTCCCACTGTCTCCACATCTGTCTCTCTCACCTCCTCCCACCGTCTCCAAGCCTGTCTCTCTCACCTCCTCCCACTGTCTCCACGCCTGTCTCTCTAATCTCCTCCCACTGTCTCCACGCCTGTCTCTCTAATCTCCTCCCGCCGTCCCCAAGCCTGTCTCTCTAATCTCCTCCCGCCGTCCCCACGCCTGTCTCTCTAATCTCCTCCCGCCGTCCCCAAGCCTGTCTCTCTCACCTCCTCCCGCCGTCCCCAAGCCTGTCTCTCTAATCTCCTCCCACCGTCTCCACGCCTGTCTCTCTCACCTCCTCCCACCGTCCCCACGCCTGTCTCTCTCACCTCCTCCCACCGTCTCCACGCCTGTCTCTCTCACCTCCTCCCACCGTCCCCACGCCTGTCTCTCCCTCCTCCTCCCACCGTCTCCAAGCCTGTCTCTCTCACCTCCTCCCACTGTCTCCATGCCTGTCTCTCAGCTCCTCTCACCGTCCCCACGCCTGTCTCTCCCTCCTCCTCCCACCGTCCCCACGCCTGTCTCTCCTCCTCCCACCGTCCCCACGCCTGTCTCTCAGCTCCTCTCACCGTCCCCACGCCTGTCTCTCCCTCCTCCTCCCACCGTCCCCACGCCTGTCTCTCCTCCTCCCACCGTCCCCACGCCTGTCTCTCAGCTCCTCCCACCGTCCCCACGCCTGTCTCTCTCAGTTCCTCCCACCGTCCCCACGCCTGTCTCTCCCTCCTCCTCCCACCGTCCCCACGCCTGTCTCTCCCTCCTCCCACCGTCCCCACGCCTGTCTCTCAGCTCCTCCCACCGTCCCCACGCCTGTCTCTCTCAGCTCCTCCCACCGTCCCCACGCCTGTCTCTCCCTCCTCCTCCCACCGTCCCCACGCCTGTCTCTCAGCTCCTCTCACCGTCCCCACGCCTGTCTCTCAGCTCCTCCCACCGTCCCCACGCCTGTCTCTCAGCTCCTCTCACCGTCCCCACGCCTGTCTCTCTCAGCTCCTCTCACCGTCCCCACGCCTGTCTCTCCCTCCTCCTCTCACCGTCCCCACGCCTGTCTCTCCCTCCTCCTCCCACCGTCCCCACGCCTGTCTCTCCTCCTCCCACCGTCCCCACGCCTGTCTCTCAGCTCCTCTCACCGTCCCCACGCCTGTCTCTCCCTCCTCCTCCCACCGTCCCCACGCCTGTCTCTCCTCCTCCCACCGTCCCCACGCCTGTCTCTCAGCTCCTCCCACCGTCCCCACGCCTGTCTCTCTCAGCTCCTCCCACCGTCCCCACGCCTGTCTCTCCCTCCTCCTCCCACCGTCCCCACGCCTGTCTCTCCTCCTCCCACCGTCCCCACGCCTGTCTCTCAGCTCCTCCCACCGTCCCCACGCCTGTCTCTCTCAGCTCCTCCCACCGTCCCCACGCCTGTCTCTCCCTCCTCCTCCCACCGTCCCCACGCCTGTCTCTCAGCTCCTCTCACCGTCCCCACGCCTGTCTCTCAGCTCCTCCCACCGTCCCCACGCCTGTCTCTCTAACCTCATCCCTTTGTCACTGTGACATCATGGCCTGCCAAATGTGCTGCCAGATCAGCACAAAACACACTGTCCAATGAGACCAAGCTCACCACCAAGGGTCAGGAGACGTCCATCAAGCCACAGCATCTCTCTCTGCAGCTCTACATCCTAGCTGTTGGCTGGTTGACCACGGGCTGTTAAGGTTAGGTCAGCCCATTCCCAGGGCGTCGATCCGGAGGGGTCAAAGTGTACTGTGTCTAGAGATCACCGCTCTGGAGAGGCTGTGCAGCTCAGCACGATTTGGTATTTTATTGGGATCCACATTAGCTGTTACAAAAGCAGCAGCTCCTCTTCCTGGGGGTCGACATGAAACATGAAACGTAATACAGAATGATATAATAGACAAGAACAGCTCAAGGACAGAACTACATACCTTTTCACGATCACAATCACAATTCAAACTGCACAGAAACCTTTCATTCCACCTGCTTTGAAGAATGGCCCTTCTTTCATCACACTAAGACAAACTAGGGGCTATAGCTGAGTGAGTTGGCCCAGAAAGCTGGGCTATGTTTTTAAGCTACTGTACAGGGGAACATTAGTCCAGACAGCTAGCTGGCTATGTTTATAAACTACAGAGGAGCATTACTCCAGACAGCTAGCTGGCTATGTTTATATACTACAGAGGAGCATTACTCCAGACAGCTAGCTGGCTATGTTTATAAGATACAGAGGAGCATTACTCCAGACAGCTAGCTGGCTATGTTTATAAGATACAGAGGAACATTACTCCAGACAGCTAGCTAGCTATGTTTATATACTACAGAGGAACATTACTCCAGACAGCTAGCTAGCTATGTTTATATACTACAGAGGAACATTACTCCAGACAGCTAGCTGGCTATGTTTATATACTACAGAGGAACATTACTCCAGACAGCTAGCTGGCTATGTTTATATACTACAGAGGACCATTACTCCAGACAGCTAGCTGGCTATGTTTATAAGATACAGAGGAACATTACTCCAGACAGCTAGCTGGCTATGTTTATAAACTACAGAGGAACATTACTCCAGACAGCTAGCTGGCTATGTTTATATACTACAGAGGAGCATTACTCCAGACAGCTAGCTGGCTATGTTTATAAACTACAGAGGAACATTACTCCAGACAGCTAGCTGGCTATGTTTATATACTACAGAGGAACATTAGTCCAGACAGCTAGCTGGCTATGTTTATAAACTACAGAGGAGCATTACTCCAGACAGCTAGCTGGCTATGTTTATAAACTACAGAGGAACATTACTCCAGACAGCTAGCTGGCTATGTTTATATACTACAGAGGAACATTACTCCAGACAGCTAGCTGGCTATGTCTATAAGATACAGAGGAACATTACTCCAGACAGCTAGCCGGCTATGTTTATAAAATACAGAGGAACATTACTCCAGACAGCTAGCTGGCTATGTTTATAAGATACAGAGGAACATTACTCCAGACAGCTAGCTGGCTATGGTTATATACTACAGAGGAGCATTACTCCAGACAGCTAGCTGGCTATGTTTATAAACTACAGAGGAACATTACTCCAGACAGCTAGCTGGCTATGTTTATATACTACAGAGGAGCATTACTCCAGACAGCTAGCTGGCTATGTTTATAAACTACAGAGGAACATTACTCCAGACAGCTAGCTGGCTATGTTTATAAACTACAGAGGAACATTACTCCAGACAGCTAGCTGGCTATGTTTATATACTACAGAGGAGCATTACTCCAGACAGCTAGCTGGCTATGTTTATAAACTACAGAGGAACATTACTCCAGACAGCTAGCTGGCTATGTTTATATACTACAGAGGAACATTAGTCCAGACAGCTAGCTGGCTATGTTTATAAACTACAGAGGAGCATTACTCCAGACAGCTAGCTGGCTATGTTTATAAACTACAGAGGAACATTACTCCAGACAGCTAGCTGGCTATGTTTATATACTACAGAGGAACATTACTCCAGACAGCTAGCTGGCTATGTCTATAAGATACAGAGGAACATTACTCCAGACAGCTAGCTGGCTATGTTTATAAAATACAGAGGAACATTACTCCAGACAGCTAGCTGGCTATGTTTATAAGATACAGAGGAACATTACTCCAGACAGCTAGCTGGCTATGTTTATATACTACAAAGGAGCATTACTCCAGACAGCTAGCTGGCTATGTTTATATACTGCAGAGGAACATTACTCCAGACAGCTAGCTGGCTATGTTTATAAACTACAGAGGAACATTACTCCAGACAGCTAGCTGGCTATGTTTATAAGATACAGAGGAACATTACTCCAGACAGCTAGCTGGCTATGTTTATAAGATACAGAGGAGCATTACTCCAGACAGCTAGCTGGCTATGTTTATATACTACAGAGGAGCATTACTCCAGACAGCTAGCTGGCTATGTTTATATACTGCAGAGGAACATTACTCCAGACAGCTAGCTGGCTATGTTTATAAACTACAGAGGAACATTACTCCAGACAGCTAGCTGGCTATGTTTATAAGATACAGAGGAGCATTACTCCAGACAGCTAGCTGGCTATGTTTATAAGATACAGAGGAACATTACTCCAGACAGCTAGCTGGCTATGTTTATAAACTACAGAGGAACATTACTCCAGACAGCTAGCTGGCTATGTTTATATACTACAGAGGAACATTACTCCAGACAGCTAGCTGGCTATGTTTATATACTACAGAGGAACATTACTCCAGACAGCTAGCTGGCTATATTTATAAACTACAGAGGAACATTACTCCAGACAGCTAGCTGGCTATGTTTATAAGATACAGAGGAGCATTACTCCAGACAGCTAGCTAGCTATGTTTATATACTACAGAGGAGCATTACTCCAGACAGCTAGCTGGCTATGTTTATAAACTACAGAGGAACATTACTCCAGACAGCTAGCTGGCTATGTTTATAAGATACAGAGGAACATTACTCCAGACAGCTAGCTGGCTATGTTTATATAATACAGAGGAACATTACTCCAGACAGCTAGCTGGCTATGTTTATATACTACAGAGGAACATTACTCCAGACAGCTAGCTGGCTATGTTTATATACTACAGAGGAGCATTACTCCAGACAGCTAGCTGGCTATGTTTATAAACTACAGAGGAACATTACTCCAGACAGCTAGCTGGCTATGTTTATAAGATACAGAGGAACATTACTCCAGACAGCTAGCTGGCTATGTTTATAAGATACAGAGGAGCATTACTCCAGACAGCTAGCTGGCTATGTTTATATACTACAGAGGAGCATTACTCCAGACAGCTAGCTGGCTATGTTTATATACTGCAGAGGAACATTACTCCAGACAGCTAGCTGGCTATGTTTATAAACTACAGAGGAACATTACTCCAGACAGCTAGCTGGCTATGTTTATAAGATACAGAGGAGCATTACTCCAGACAGCTAGCTGGCTATGTTTATAAGATACAGAGGAACATTACTCCAGACAGCTAGCTGGCTATGTTTATAAACTACAGAGGAACATTACTCCAGACAGCTAGCTGGCTATGTTTATATACTACAGAGGAACATTACTCCAGACAGCTAGCTGGCTATGTTTATATACTACAGAGGAACATTACTCCAGACAGCTAGCTGGCTATGTTTATATACTACAGAGGAACATTACTCCAGACAGCTAGCTGGCTATGTTTATAAAATACTGTACTACAGAGGTACATAACTATAATTCTATGTTTATAACTTACAGAATAACACAACTATAATTCTATGTTTAGTGTGTAATTGCCTGGAGGGGAAGTCACGGCGAAAAAGACGCACTTCTGAAGGACCAAAGGGAATGTTTTCCTTAGAATCATGAAATATGTCCCAAATGGCTCCCTATTCCCTATATAGTGCACTACTTTAGACCAGAGCCCTATTCTCTATATAGTGCACTACTTTAGACCAGAGCCCTATTCCCTATATAGTGCACTACTATAGACCAGAGCCCTATTCCCTATATAGTGCACTACTATAGACCAGAGCCCTATTCCCTATATAGTGCACTACTATAGACCAGAGCCCTATTCCCTATATAGTGCACTACTATAGACCAGAGCCCTATTCCCTATATAGTGCACTACTTTAGACCAGAGCCCTATTCCCTATATAGTGCACTACTATAGACCAGGGCCCTATTCCCTATATAGTGCACTACTATGACCAGAGCCCTATTCCCTATATAGTGCACTACTATAGACCAGAGCCCTATTCCCTATATAGTGCACTACTATAGACCAGAACCCTATTCCCTATATAGTGCCCTACTTTAGACCAGAGCCCTATTCCCTATATAGTACACTACTATAGACCAGAGCCTGTATAGGGAATAGGTTGCCATTTGGGAAGCAGATGTGTTGTCTACCCCTGAGGAGGACCAGTTGTTAGGTTTTTGAAAACTTCTCCTCTCCTCCTCCATCTCTCCAAGCTGAACCCCACAACGTCCAACCCAGCCTTGAATCCATATCTCACTGGGCTCTTCAGAACCGGTGGAGCTAAAATAACTCAAGTGATGAACATCACATGTAAAGTATCAAGGAGAGGTTTTTTGGTTATTGATCTTGACGAAAAGTCTTCGATGTGTAATTAGTATTTCTCATGTATTTCTATGAGGCTTTCCTCAAGGCTGCAGGAAGTGTGTTTTGTGTTTATAGCATCACAGGTTTAATTGAGAAGTTTAACAACTCTTCCATGACTTAATGTTCTACGGTTATGGCTGGTGGTTCCAATGAGCCAACCACCATTAAACGACCACTAACATACACTGAAGGAACCACTAAAATACACTGAAGGAACCACTAAAATACACTGAAGGAACTGAAGGAACCACTAAAATACACTGAAGGAACCACTAAAATACACTGAAGGAACCACTAACATACACTGAAGGAACTGAAGGAACCACTAAAATACACTGAAGGAACTGAAGGAACCACTAACATACACTGAAGGAACCACTAAAATACACTGAAGGAACCACTAAAATACACTGAAGGAACCACTAACATACACTGAAGGAACCACTAAAATACACTGAAGGAACCACTAACATACACTGAAGGAACCACTAAAATACACTGAAGGAACCACTAAAATACACTGAAGGAACCACTAACATACACTGAAGGAACCACTAAAATACACTGAAGGAACTGAAGGAACCACTAAAATACACTGAAGGAACCACTAACATACACTGAAGGAACCACTAAAATACACTGAAGGAACCACTAACATACACTGAAGGAACCACTAAAATACACTGAAGGAACCACTAACATACACTGAAGGAACCACTAAAATACACTGAAGGAACCACTAACATACACTGAAGGAACCACTAACATACACTGAAGGAACCACTAACATACACTGAAGGAACCACTAAAATACACTGAAGTTAGAGAACCAGTTCTGTTGAGTTATAACGGTACATTTTGATTTCTACCCAGAGTTGTTCCCTGCTAAACACAGTGCTGTGGACTTACAAACCCAGTTTATAACAGTAAATTGGATTTATTGCCAGCACACTACAGTTATAAATAACAGTATATTAGATTTATAGACACTACAGTTATAAATAACAGTATATTAGATTTCTAGACAGTACAGTTATAAATAACAGTATATTAGATTTATAGACAGGACAGTTATAAATAATAGTATATTAGATTTATAGACAGGACAGTTATAAATAACAGTATATTAGATTTATAGACAGGACAGTTATAAATAACAGTATATTAGATTTCTAGACAGTACAATTATAAATAACAGTATATTAGATTTCTAGACAGTACTATACAGTATAAATAATAGTATATACGATTTCTAGACAGTACTGGACAGTTATACATAATAATATATTAGATTTCTAGACAGTACAGTTATAAATAATAATATATTAGATTTCTAGACAGTACAGTTATAAATAACAGTATATTAGATTTATAGACAGTACAGTTATAAATAATAGTATATTAGATTTCTAGACAGTACAGTTATAAATAATAGTATATTAGATTTCTAGACAGTACTGGACAGTTATAAACTCAGTTCTGTGGACTTATAGGAGTGCATTAGTCCTGCTGACATCAATTAGCATTGGAGAGGTGGCCAGGAGACCGGACGCTTGCTGTGTATTTCACAGGAAGTGAACTGTGAAACTAAAGGCTTTATTTTTAATCCGTCAGTATTTGGAGTTTTTTCCTCTGAGACCTCTCTCTCTCTCTCTCTCTCTTGGCTCTCTTTCCTCTCTCTCTCTGCTCCCTTCATCATTCTCTCTCTCCAGGGTCATAGAGAGAGCAGAGAGAGTGAGGGGGAGTAGTAAAGAGAGGTCTTCACAGCTCTGAATGGACCACGACCCCCCTGGAGACACACTGTTATTCTTTCTATCCGCAAACATCCTTGGCTCTTCTCTCATGGAGCTACTTTAGTGCCATTAATATCAAGCAACACTTCTGAAGTCCAGAATAAAACCCAAAAGTACAGTCACCCACTACCGATGTGTGTAGATCACCTGGGTGATGCACAGCCACCATTTTGTGCCAGAACGCTCACCACACATCATGGTGTTGAGGTGAGGAGTGATCTGTCTGATACACAGCCACCATTTTGTGCCAGAACGCTCACCACACATCATGGTGTTGAGGAGTGATCTGTCTGATGCACAGCCACCATTTTGTGCCAGAACACTCACCACACAGCAGCTATCATGGTGTTGAGGAGTGATCTGTCTGATACACAGCCACCATTTTGTGCCAGAACACTCACCATGTTAGTCAGTTAGGAGTGAGAGGGGATGATCATGTGGTCATAATGTAATTTAGCCAGGACACTGAGGTTAACACCTTTTAGTATCACATTAAATGTCAACAAATCAGGACATCCATTTAACATCCCATCCCAAAGATGGCACCCTACACAGGGCAATGTCACCATCGATGGTGGGGACGTTGGACTAGTAACCGAAAGGTTGCAAGATCGAATCCCCGAGCTGACAAGGTAAAAATCTGTCGTTCTACCCCCTGAACAAGGCAGTTAACCCACTGTTCCTAGGGTGTCATTGTAAATAAGAATTTTGTTCTTAACTGACTTGCCGAGTTAAATAAAGGTTAAAAATAAATAAAAAACTGCCCTAGATTGGAAGACCAAACAGAAGAGTGCCTCCTACTGGCCCTCCAACCCAACTTCCAGCAGCATCTGGTCTCCCATCCAGGGACTGACCAGGACCAACCCTGATTAGCTTCAGCAGCAAGCCAGCAGTGGGATGCAGGGTGGTACGCTGCTGGAATTAATGGCGCAGAACTCGCAACTGCCAAAAAAACAACAGACTGTAAAAACAAAGGCCGAATTAAATCAAATTGTATTGGTCACATGTTTAGCAGATGTTATTTCAAAGTGAAACGCTTGTGTTCCTAGCTTCAGAAGTGCCAGGGCAACAAGCGAAGATAGGGACAATAGCAGGCAAGGAGGGAGATTGTGTTTTGATCACCGTGGTGTTATCCTTAACAATCCTCTGGATAAGAGCATCTGCTAAATAACTCAAAAGGTTCAATGTTTCAACAGAAGAAGAAAAAAAATGTCCCATTCATTTACAATACATTTGTTCTCGCATTTCATTTCCTTGCAATGAATGTTCTAATTTTTTTTCTCTCAATACTTTTTTGAGGGAGGTTTATCGTTTTTCAATATCATTATTTTTGTTTTTGCAATACTACAAATGTTGTTCTGGACTTCAGAAGTTTTTTTCTTGATATTATGAAACGAAAGTAACTACATACAGTTGAGGGGGAAAAAAGTATTTTATCCCCTGCTGATTTTGTACGTTTGCCCACTGACAAAGAAATGATCAGTCTATAATTTTAATGGTAGGTTTATTTGAACAGTGAGAGACAGAATAACAAAAAAATCCAGAAAAACGCATGTCAAAAATGTTATCAAATGATTTGCATTTTAATGAGGGAAATAAGTATTTGACCCCCTCTCAATCAGAAAGATTTATGGCTCCCAGGTGTCTTTTATACAGGTAACGAGCTGAGATTAGGAGCACACTCTTAAAGGGAGTGCTCCTAATCTCAGCTTGTTACCTGTATAAAAGACACCTGTCCACAGAAGCAATCAATCAATCAGATTCCAAACTCTCCACCATGGCCAAGACCAAAGAGCTCTCCAAGGATGTCAGGGACAAGATTGTAGACCGACACAAGGCTGCAATGGGCTACAAGACCATCGCCAAGCAGCTTGGTGAGAAGGTGACAACAGTTGGTGCAATTATTCGCAAATGGAAGAAACACAAAATAACTGTCAATCTCCCTCGACCTGGGGCTCCATGCGAGATCTCACCTCGTGGAGTTGCAATGATCATGAGAACGGTGAGGAATCAGCCCAGAACTACACGGGAGGATCTTGTCAATGATCTCAAGGCAGCTGGGACCATAGTCACCAAGAAAACAATTGGTAACACACTACGCCGTGAAGGACTGAAATCCTGCAGCGCCCGCAAGGTCCTCCTGCTCAAGAATACATATACATGCCTGTCTGAAGTTTGCCAATGAACATCTGAATGACTCAGAGGACAACTGGGTGAAAGTGTTGTGGTCAGATGAGACCAAAATGGAGCTCTTTGGCATCAACTCAACTCGCCGTGTTTGGAGGAGGAGGAATGCTGCCTATGACCCCAAGAACACCATCCCCACCGTCAAACATGGAGGTGGAAACATTATGCTTTGGGGGTGTTTTTCTGCTAAGGGGACAGGACAACTTCACCACATCAAAGGGATGATGGACGGGGCCATGTACCGTCAAATCTTGGATGAGAACCTCCTTCCCTCAGCCAGGGCATTGAAAATGGGTCGTGGATGGGTATTCCAGCATGACAATGCCCCAAAACACACGGCCAAGGCAACAAAGGAGTGGCTCAAGAAGAAGCACATTAAGGTCCTGGAGTGGCCTAGCCAGTCTCCAGACCTTAATCCCATAGAAAATCTGTGGAGGGAGCTGAAGGTTCGAGTTGCCAAGCGTCAGCCTCGAAACCTTAATGACTTGGAGAAGATCTGCAAAGAGGAGTGGGACAAAATCCCTCCTGAGATGTGTGCAAACCTGGTGGCCAACTACAAGAAACGTCTGACCTCTGTGATTGCCAACAAGGGTTTTGCCACCAAGTACTAAGTCATGTTTTGCAGGGGGGTCAAATACTTATTTCCCTCATTAAAATGCAAATCATTTTATAACATTTTTGACATGCGTTTTTATGGATTTGTTTGTTGTTATTCTGTCTCTCACTGTTCAAATAAACCTACCATAAAAATTATAGACTGATCATTTCTTTGTCAGTGGGCAAAACGTACAAAATCACCAGGGGATCAAATACTTTTTTCCCTCACTGTATTCTCTCATGTCTGAGGACATATGGGGAAGAAGAGGAGAAATTGATACGAGCTGAAATTAGAGCCTGGTGCGCGTAGCTATAGCCTGCGGATCTCCTCTCAGTATCCAGGATATTGATTGAACGGTATCTGTGTGCTCTAAGGCTGGAGATGCATCACTTGGACCTGACTGCTAATTTGAAACTTCAGCCTCCATTAGGTCTTTTGACATTCAGCCCCACTGCTGCTGCTGTTGTGAACGCTTTAACATCTCCTCTTAGTACAGTGACATAAAACATCACTGATGCTCAGCTGATATATATACTAATCACTGATGCTAGGCTGATATATATACTAAACACTGATGCTAGGCTGATATATATACTAATCACTGATGCTAGGCTGATATATATACTAAACACTGATGCTAGGCTGATATATATACTAAACACTGATGCTAGGCTGATATATATATATATATATATACTAATCACTGATGCTAGGCTGATATATATACTAATCACTGATGCTAGGCTGATATATATACTGAACACTGATGCTAGGCTGATATATATACTAAACACTGATGCTAGGCTGATATATATACTAAACACTGATGCTAGGTTGATATATATATACTAAACACTGATGCTAGGCTGATATATATACTAATCCCTGATGCTAGGCTGATATATATACTAAACACTGATGCTAGGCTGATATATATACTAAACACTGATGCTAGGCTGATATATACACTAAACACTGATGCTAGGCTGATATATATACTAAACACTGATGCTAGGCTGATATATATATATACTAATCACTGATGCTAGGCTGATATATATATATATATATATATATATATATATATATATACTAAACACTGATGCTAGGCTGATATATATACTAATCACTGATGCTAGGCTGATATATATATACTAATCACTGATGCTAGGCTGATATATATATATACTAATCACTGATGCTAGGCTGATATAAATACTAAACACTGATGCTAGGCTGATATATATACTAATCACTGATGCTAGGCTGATATATATATATATATATATATATATATATATATATACTAAACACTGATGCTAGGCTGATATATATACTAAACACTGATGCTAGGCTGATATATATACTAAACACTGATGCTAGGCTGATATATATACTAAACACTGATGCTAGGCTGATATATATACTAATCACTGATGCTAGGCTGATATATACTAAACACTGATGCTAGGCTGATATATATACTAATCACTGATGCTAGGCTGATATATATACTAATCACTGATGCTAGGCTGATATATATACTAATCACTGATGCTAGGCTGATATATATACTAATCACTGATGCTAGGCTGATGTATATACTAAACATTGATGCTAGGCTGATATATATACTAATCACTGATGCTAGGCTGATATATATACTAAACACTGATGCTAGGCTGATATATATATATATACTAATCACTGATGCTAGGCTGATATATATACTAATCACTGATGCTAGGCTGATATATATACTAATCACTGATGCTAGGCTGATATATATACTAAACACTGATGCTAGGCTGATATATATACTAATCACTGATGCTAGGCTGATATATATACTAAACACTGATGCTAGGCTGATATATATATATACTAATCACTGATGCTAGGCTGATATATATACTAATCACTGATGCTAGGCTGATATATATACTAATCACTGATGCTAGGCTGATATATATACTAATCACTGATGCTAGGCTGATATATATATATATATATATATATATATATATATATATATATATATATATATATACTAAACACTGATGCTAGGCTGATATATATACTAATCACTGATGCTAGGCTGATATATATATATATACTAAACACTGA
Organism: Salmo trutta; assembly: GCF_901001165.1. NCBI lineage: Eukaryota > Metazoa > Chordata > Actinopteri > Salmoniformes > Salmonidae > Salmo > Salmo trutta. The sequence continues at coordinate 215,490 of NW_021822178.1, read as the reverse complement.
TGCTAGGCTGATATATATACTAAACACTGATGCTAGGCTGATATATATACTAAACACTGATGCTAGGCTGATATATATACTAATCACTGATGCTAGGCTGATATATATACTAAACACTGATGCTAGGCTGATATATATACTAATCACTGATGCTAGGCTGAAATATATATATACTAATCACTGATGCTAGGCTGATATATATACTAATCACTGATGCTAGGCTGATATATATACTAATCACTGATGCTAGGCTGATATATATACTAAACACTGATGCTAGGCTGATATATATATATACTAATCACTGATGCTAGGCTGATATATATACTAATCACTGATGCTAGGCTGATATATATACTAATCACTGATGCTAGGCTGATATATATACTAAACACTGATGCTAGGCTGATATATATATATATATATACTAAACACTGATGCTAGGCTGATATATATACTAATCACTGATGCTAGGCTGATATATATACTAATCACTGATGCTAGGCTGATATATATATATATATATATATATATATATATATATACTAAACACTGATGCTAGGCTGATATATATACTAATCACTGATGCTAGGCTGATATATATATATATATACTAAACACTGATGCTAGGCTGATATATATACTAAACACTGATGCTAGGCTGATATATATACTAAACACTGATGCTAGGCTGATATATATACTAATCACTGATGCTAGGCTGATATATATACTAAACACTGATGCTAGGCTGATATATATACTAATCACTGATGCTAGGCTGATATATATATATACTAATCACTGATGCTAGGCTGATATATATACTAATCACTGATGCTAGGCTGATATATATACTAATCACTGATGCTAGGCTGATATATATACTAACACTGATGCTAGGCTGATATATATACTAATCACTGATGCTAGGCTGATATATATACTAATCACTGATGCTAGGCTGATATATATACTAATCACTGATGCTAGGCTGATATATATACTAATCACTGATGCTAGGCTGATATATATACTAAACACTGATGCTAGGCTGATATATATACTAATCACTGATGCTAGGCTGATATATATATATATATACTAATCACTGATGCTAGGCTGATATATATACTAATCACTGATGCTAGGCTGAATATATATACTAATCACTGATGCTAGGCTGATATATATACTAATCACTGATGCTAGGCTGATATATATATATACTAATCACTGATGCTAGGCTGATATATATACTAAACACTGATGCTAGGCTGATATATATACTAAACACTGATGCTAGGCTGATATATATACTAATCACTGATGCTAGGCTGATATATATATATATACTAATCACTGATGCTAGGCTGATATATATACTAATCACTGATGCTAGGCTGATATATATACTAATCACTGATGCTAGGCGGATAGATGTACTAAACACTAATCAGTGACATTACTCCTTGTCTGAAGTGCTTCTTCTGCAGTCGTAGTGCTCTGGTTTCATCTTTCCTCATATCACATCCAGCAATGTCAGTGATTCACAGAGAGAAGTTGAGCTGATTTAAGAGTTGAGTTTAAGTTGAAGTTGAGAATCCTGCTGAGTCTATACCCTGAAGTGTTGATATCCTGCTGCTAGGCTTGTACCAATTCTGCCTGAGCTTTAGCCAGCTGAAGATCAGTTGGCTTGAACACATACAGATCTGGGACCAGGCGAATGGCTTATTGCAGTGGTCTTAAACTCGTGGCCTACGAGCCGCAACTGGCCAGTGAGCTGATTTAACGTGGCCCTCGGTTATCTTAATGAATGTGGCGCTATTGGTTCTAATCAACTTCCTGTTTCTCTGTCTCCTCCCCGTCTACAGTGAAGCCCCTCCCCCTGTCACCCCTGTTGCCTCAGTTGTCCACGTTGACGGCCAGGGGCGGGGCCTTGGGAGGGGGTGTGTCTAGGGAGGCGTTGGAGCTGAGGGTCCGTGAGGTCGAAGAGGAGAACCAGCTTCTCCGCCGTGAACTCAGCCGACCCCCCCCGGAGCCCTGCTGGCCCTGCTCCGCGTCACGCCAATCACCGCGGCAACCAGAGCAAGACTCACTCGGAGGAGGGAACAGGGGACAACGAGGCGGGGCTTAAAGCTGGCTCCTCGGGCAACAGGTCAGACTGTGTGCAGCAGCCAGCGGTAGACAAGTGTGAGGTGAGTTACACTAGGAGGTAATAAGGTAAGATAAGACGGTCTGTTTAGTGTGTTTGCCTCTCCTACAGTTGATCCTGACAGTGCTGTGGTTGCAGTGGGCAACAGAGTAATAATGTGGGTTTGCCTCTCCTACAGTTGATCCTGACAGTGCTGTGGTTGCAGTGGGCAACAGAGTATTAATGTGGGTTTGCCTCTCCTACAGTTGATCCTGACAGTGCTGTGGTTGCAGTGGGCAACAGAGTATTAATGTGGTGTTTGCCTCTCCTACAGTTGATCCTGACAGTGCTGTGGTTGCAGTGGGCAACAGAGTATTAATGTGGGTTTGCCTCTCCTACAGTTGATCTTGACAGTGCTGTGGCTGCAGTGGGCAACAGAGTAATAATGTGGGTTTGCCTCTCCTACAGTTGATCCTGACAGTGCTGTGGTTGCAGTGGGCAACAGAGTAATAATGTGGGTTTGCCTCTCCTACAGTTGATCCTGACAGTGCTGTGGCTGCAGTGGGCAACAGAGTAATAATGTGGGTTTGCCTCTCCTACAGTTGATCTTGACAGTGCTGTGGCTGCAGTGGGCAACAGAGTAATAATGTGGGTTTGCCTCTCCTACAGTTGATCTTGACAGTGCTGTGGCTGCAGTGGGCAACAGAGTAATAATGTGGGTTTGCCTCTCCTACAGTTGATCTTGACAGTGCTGTGGCTGCAGTGGGCAACAGAGTAATAATGTGGGTTTGCCTCTCCTACAGTTGATCTTGACAGTGCTGTGGTTGCAGTGGGCAACAGAGTATTAATGTGGTGTTTGCCTCTCCTACAGTTGATCCTGACAGTGCTGTGGCTGCAGTGGGCAACAGAGTAATAATGTGGGTTTGCCTCTCCTACAGCTGATCTTGACAGTGCTGTGGCTGCAGTGGGCAACAGAGTAATAATGTGGGTTTGCCTCTCCTACAGTTGATCCTGACAGTGCTGTGGTTGCAGTGGGCAACAGAGTAATAATGTGGGTTTGCCTCTCCTACAGTTGATCCTGACAGTGCTGTGGTTGCAGTGGGCAACAGAGTATTAATGTGGTGTTTGCCTCTCCTACAGTTGATCCTGACAGTGCTGTGGTTGCAGTGGGCAACAGAGTAATAATGTGGGTTTGCCTCTCCTACAGTTGATCCTGACAGTGCTGTGGCTGCAGTGGGCAACAGAGTAATAATGTGGGTTTGCCTCTCCTACAGTTGATCCTGACAGTGCTGTGGCTGCAGTGGGCAACAGAGTATTAATGTGGGTTTGCCTCTCCTACAGTTGATCCTGACAGTGCTGTGGCTGCAGTGGGCAACAGAGTAATAATGTGGGTTTGCCTCTCCTACAGTTGATCCTGACAGTGCTGTGCACATGGGTATTGATTCTCTACCAGCCAGTAATGTAACCTTCAGCACTGCATGTAGTCCATTCGCTTTATGCCTACACCTAAGGTCATCCAGACATCTAACACACCTTTTCTATTTTCTATTTGATATATAAAGTAATCTACTTTTTTATTTTTATTTAGTCATTTACCAGAGACAACTTATAGTAGTGAGTGCATACATTTTCATACTGGTCAGTGTTGGAAAAATTGTCAAAGACTTCAGTCACCCAAGTCATAGACTGTTCTCTCTGCTGCTTTGCTTTATCTTGGCCAGGTCGCAGTTGTAAATGAGAATTTGTTCTCAACTAGCCTACCTGGTTAAATAAAGGTGAAATTTAAAAAAAAAAAATGTTTTAAATATCCCAAAAAGTCAGTTTAGTTGGCGCCATCGATTTGAGTAATCCACTCGTTCAACATGCAGAGAAAGGAATCCGAAAATCTACCCCTGAACTTTGTTTCAACAAGTCAAAATACATTTCTATTTACTCCTCAGATACCCTAAAATGTAATCAAACTATAATATTTATTCCGGAAAGAAGTATGTTCAAAAGAATACCGATTTAAGCAGGTACGTCCTTTCTTCAACGAATTTCCAAGACTGTGTCCCTGTACTAAAACTGTTATTTATTCTTCGTTTTTGAAGTTACAAGCCTGAAACCTTGAACATAGACTGCTGCTGACACCCTGTGGAAGCCATAGGAATTGCACCCAGGGAGCTAATTTCCAGTATGCCCTTATACCTTCCATTGTAAGAGCATGGTCTCTCAAAAAAATTCTGGTTGGTTTTTCTTTGGATTTTCTCCTACCATATCTATTGTGTTATATTCTCCTGCATTATTTTAACATTTCTACAAACGCCAAAGTGTTTTCTTTCCAATGGTACCAATTATATGCATATCCTGGCTTCAGGGCCTGAGCAACAGCCTGGTTGTATTACAGCCTGGTCATATTAAAGCCTGGTCGTATTAAAGCCTGGTCATATTAAAGATCTGGTCGTATTAAAGCCTGGTCATATTAAAGCCTGGTCATATTGAAGGTCTGGTTGTATTACAGCCTGGTCATATTAAAGCCTGGTCATATTAAAGCCTGGTCATATTAAAGATCTGGTCATATTGAAGGTCTGGTCGTATGAAAGCCTGGTCAGATAAAAGCCTGGTCGTATTAAAGCCTGGTCATATTAAAGCCTGGTCATATTAAAGCCTGGTCGTATTAAAGCCTGGTCATATTAAAGCCTGGTCGTATTAAAGCCTGGTCGTATTGAAGGTCTGGTCGTATGAAAGCCTGGTCAGATAAAAGCCTGGTCGTATTAAAACCTGGTCATATTAAAGCCTGGTCATATTAAAGCCTGGTCGTATTAAAGCCTGGTCATATTAAAGCCTGGTCATATTAAAGCCTGGTCGTATTAAAGCCTGGTCGTATTAAAGCCTGGTTGTATTACAGCCTGGTCATATTAAAGCCTGGTCATATTAAAGCCTGGTCGTATTAAAGCCTGGTCGTATTAAAGCCTGGTCATATTAAAGCCTGGTCGTATTAAAGCCTGGTCGTATTAAAGCCTGGTCGTATTAAAGCCTGGTCGTATTAAAGCCTGGTCATATTAAAGCCTGGTCATATTAAAGCCTGGTCATATTAAAGCCTGGTCGTATTACAGCCTGGTCATATTAAAGCCTGTTCATATTAAAGCCTGGTCATATTACAGCCTGGTCATATTAAAGCCTGGTCATATTAAAGCCTGGTCATATTAAAGCCTGGTCATATTAAAGCCTGGTCGTATTAAAGCCTGGTCATATTAAAGATCTGGTCGTATTAAAGCCTGGTCATATTAAAGCCTGGTCATATTGAAGGTCTGGTTGTATTAAAGCCTGGTCATATTAAAGCCTGGTCATATTGAAGGTCTGGTTGTATTAAAGCCTGGTCATATTGAAGATCTGGTCATATTAAAGCCTGATCATATTAAAGCCTGGTCATATTGAAGGTCTGGTTGTATTACAGCCTGGTCATATTAAAGCCTGGTCGTATTAAAGCCTGGTCATATTAAAGATCTGGTCATATTAAAGCCTGGTCATATTGAAGGTCTGGTTGTATTAAAGCCTGGTCATATTAAAGCCTGGTCGTATTGAAGATCTGGTCATATTAAAGCCTGGTCATATTGAAGGTCTGGTTGTATTAAAGCCTGGTCATATTAAAGCCTGGTCATATTGAAGGTCTGGTCATATTAAAGCCTGGTCATATTAAAGCCTGGTCATATTAAAGCCTGGTCATATTAAAGCCTGGTCATATTAAAGCCTGGTCATATTAAATGTTATGATATTATGGCTACGCTCATTAAGTGTCTCTGTCAGAGGTCATTCTAACAGCAGGTTTGTTGGAGGGTCTTCATGCTGTGATGTTACGGTAAACCTCTTCAATATGCCCTCTGTTGTAGTGAATGTATGCATTCACTACTGTAAGTCGCTCTGGATAAGAGCGTCTGCTAAATGACTAAAATGTAAAATGCATACATTATACCCATTTCAGACACTTTCATCACTATCAAGGCTCTGACAAAGGGCATGATGGGTATTACCAGCTACACTATGCTTTGAGCAGTCCTTATTGGCCCATCTCTACTGTCTGTGACCACTGTCTGTGTTTGTAGAGAAGATTATAGATAATGGACTAACAGGCTAACATTGTGTGTTTGTAGTGAAGACCATAGATAATGTGCTAACATTGTGTGTTTGTAGTGAAGATTATAGATAATGTGCTAACAGGCTAACAGTGTGTGTTTGTAGTGAAGATTATAGATAATGTGCTAACAGTGTGTGTTTCTAGTGAAGACCATAGATAATGTGCTAACAGTGTGTGTTTCTAGTGAAGACCATAGATAATGTGCTAACAGGCTAACATTGTGTGTTTGTAGTGAAGACCATAGATAATGTGCTAACAGTGTGTGTTTCTAGTGAAAACCATAGATAATGTGCTAACAATGTGTGTTTGTAGTGAAGACCATAGATAATGTGCTAACAGTGTGTGTTTGTAGTGAAGACCATAGATAATGTGCTAACAGTGTGTGTTTGTAGTGAAGACCATAGATAATGTGCTAACAGTGTGTGTTTGTAGTGAAGACCATAGATAATGTGCTAACAGTGTGTGTTTGTAGTGAAGACCATAGATAATGTGCTAACATTGTGTTTTTGTAGTGAAGATCATAGATAATGAACTAACAGTGTGTGTTTCTAGAGAAGGCCATAGATAATGTGCTAACAGTGTGTGTTTGTAGTGAAGACCATAGATAATGAACTAACAGTGTGTGTTTCTAGAGAAGGCCATAGATAATGAACTAACAGTGAGCGTTTCTAGAGAAGGCCATAGATAATGAACTAACAGTGTGTGTTTCTAGAGAAGGCCATAGATAATGAGCTAACAGTGTGTGTTTCTAGAGAAGGCCATAGATAATGAACTAACAGTGAGCGTTTGTAGAGAAGGCCATAGATAATGAACTAACAGTGAGCGTTTGTTGAGAAGGCCATAGATAATGAACTAACAGTGTGTGTTTGTAGTGAAGACCATAGATAATGAACTAACAGTGTGTGTTTCTAGAGAAGGCCATAGATAATGAACTAACAGTGTGTGTTTCTAGAGAAGGCCATAGATAATGAACTAACAGTGAGCGTTTGTAGAGAAGGCCATAGATAATGAACTAACAGTGTGTGTTTCTAGAGAAGGCCATAGATAATGAACTAACAGTGTGTGTTTCTAGAGAAGGCCATAGATAATGAACTAACAGTGAGCGTTTGTTGAGAAGGCCATAGATAATGAACTAACAGTGTGTGTTTGTAGTGAAGACCATAGATAATGAACTAACAGTGAGCGTTTGTTGAGAAGGCCATAGATAATGAACTAACAGTGAGCGTTTGTAGAGAAGGACCAGAGATTTTTTTATTTATTTGAGAGATGAGATGAGACTATGAGGACCCTGTCTGAGTCACTCCTTTTCAAAGCTTTACAACAACCCTCTGATTGGGCGATACCCTACTACAGGCATTTAGAGAATACATTATTTGAGGAGAGAGGAGAGACAGAAGAAAGGATTTGAGAAGAGAGAAGAGATGCTGGAACAGGCTGTAGAAACTCTTCCTTCACATCAGTAGAAGAGACTGAAATGGACTTCAGTAGGATTCATATAGGAGTCAGATAAGAGTCATTTAGGAGTCAGATAAGAGTCATTTAGGAGTCATATAAGAGTCATATAGGAGTCATTTAAGAGTCATTTAGGAGTCATTTAGGAGTCATATAGGAGTCAGATAAGAGTCAAATAAGAGTCACTTAGGAGTCATTTAGGAGTCATATAAGGTTGCCAAATATATGAATCTTCCAATTCAACTCAACAGGACAACAGGAGCAGTGATGTGCATTTCGACTCCCCGTTGATGTGTTTGTTGGTCCTCAGTCACTCGGTCGCGTCGTTACCGTTGTTATTACCGTTCAACAGACTCCGCAGCATATTGATGCCCAACGGCAGACAGATGCCCAGTCATTATGAACAGGGATTATGACTGTTTGATGTAAATGACACTACAGTGGCCTGGAAACATGTTGACATTTAGGCAAGTAGACCAATAATTAATCGGAAACAACTTTGCCGTCATTGTGATTCTTTAAAATGTACTTTAGAGAGACTGTAGTGTTGTCATTAGCTAGCGATGTTTGTTAAAAATAGCTAACGATGCTAACGTTAGCTAGCTACGTTACTGTTGTCCCCTCGATCTCAGTTAGCTGGCTAACGTTATACTGCGTCTAAAGTCAATCTGGCCTCATCACAATGATGACAAAAAGGTTTTCCTACTAATGATTCGACTCCTTTTTTAGAGAAATATCCTTGTATTTCCCAAGCAACCTGTAATGCACTTTAGTTGAAATCTTCATCGGCAGTCAAGACAATAACATTGAGGACAACACTCAGTCAGGAATCAGTCCTGAAACTAACGGTCAATACAATACTGTGATCAAATGTTTTTTTATTTTACACTTCCTCACTCTGTCTCTCCCTCGTTATCCACACTTTCTCACTCTGTCCCTCCCTAGTTATCCACACTTCCTCACTCTGACCCTCCCTCGTTATCCACACTTCCTCACTCTGACCCTCCCTCGTTATCCACACTTCCTCACTCTGTCCCTCCCTCGTTATCCACACTTCCTCCCTCTGTCCCTCCCTAGTTATCCACACTTCCTCACTCTGTCCCTCCCTCGTTATCCACACTTCCTCACTCTGACCCTCCCTCGTTATCCACACTTCCTCACTCTGCCCCTCCCTCGTTATCCACACTTCCTCACTCTGTCCCTCCCTAGTTATCCACACTTCCTCACTCTGTCCCTCCCTCGTTATCCACACTTCCTCACTCTGCCCCTCCCTCGTTATCCACACTTCCTCCCTCTGTCCCTCCCTCGTTATCCACACTTCCTCACTCTGCCCCTCCCTCGTTATCCACACTTCCTCACTCTGCCCCTCCCTCGTTATCCACACTTCCTCACTCTGCCCCTCCCTCGTTATCCACACTTCCTCACTCTGTCCCTCCCTCGTTATCCACACTTTCTCACTCTGTTCCTCCCTCGTTATCCACACTTTCTCACTCTGTCCCTGCCTCGTTATCCACACTTTCTCACTCTGTCCCTCCCTCGTTATCCACACTTCCTCACTCTGTCCCTCCCTCGTTATCCACACTTCCTCCCTCTGTCCCTCCCTCGTTATCCACACTTTACGCTCTAACCACTAGGCTACCCTGCCGCCCCCATGTATAAAGGGCTTTAGCCTCGTGCTAACGTTGAACTTTCCTAGACTGATTGGTCCCTAGAGGGCAGTAGATGAATAACCCTGGGCTTGATCTAGTTATTGGTAAATTCACATACTGTATTCTTCCCCTGGTGCTGCTATAGTGGATTATAATGTGAGATTTAGTCTTGATGTGGGATAAAGACTATTCCCTCTGAAATAATTACCTAAACTAAATGGTGCTTAGTGTTCAGAGACATGTGATAAGGGGGTTCTGTTAGTGCTACAAGCAGAGTACAAATCATGTTGGACTTTGTGGAAAATAATGTTCTTTCCCCTCTCTCTCTCTCTCCCTCTCTTTCTATCTCTCTCTGTCTCGATCCCTCTCTGTCTCTCTACCTCTCTCTGTCTCTCTCTCTGTCTCTCTCTCTCTCTCCCTCGATCTCTCTCCCACTCTCTCTCTCCGTCTCTCTCTCCCGCTCTCTCTCTCCCGCTCTCTCTCTCTCTCTCTCTCTCTCGCTCTCTCTCTCTCTCTCTCTCTCTCCCTGTCTCTCTCTCTCTCTCTCTCTCTCCCGCTCTCTCTCTCTCTCTCCCACTGTCTCTCTCTTTCTCTCTCTCTGTCTCTCTCTCTCTCTCCCGCTCTCTCTCTCTCTCTCGCTCTGTCTCTCTCTCTCTCTCTGTCTCTCTCCCTCTCTCTCTCTCCCACTGTCTCGCTCTCTCTACCTCGATCTCTCTCTGTCTCCCCCGCTGTCTCTCTCCCCCGCTGTCTCTCTCTCTCTCTGTCTCTCTCTCTCTACCTCGATCTCTGTCTGTCTCCCCCGTTCTGTCTCTCTCTCTCCTCTCAGACCATTCACGTGGCCATCGTGTGTGCCGGTTACAACGCCAGTCGTGACGTGGTGACACTCGTCAAGTCAGTCCTTTTTCACAGGTAGGTAGGCACACAGTAGGTCGGTACACACACAGTAGGTCGGTACACACACAGTAGGTCGGTACACACACAGTAGGTCGGTACACACACAGTAGGTAGGCACACACACAGTAGGTAGGTACACACACAGTAGGTAGGTACACACACGGTAGGTAGGTACACACACCGTAGGTAGGTACACACACAGTAGGTAGATACACACACAGTAGGTAGGTACACACACAGTAGGTAGGTACGCACACAGTAGGTAGGTACACACACAGCTGGGCCTGTCTGCAGCCCTCCTCTCTCAGCAGACTGAATATGCTGCCGCCTACTCTCGGTTGCATGGCAACGCCACCACCTCAGTGAACCCCCTAGCTGTGTGTGTGTGTGTGTGTGTGTGTGTGTGTGTGTGTGTGTGTGAGTGATTTTTTTTTAATCGTAAATAAGAACAGAATACATTGCTAAACACTTCTACGTTGACCTCCTCGGGATGGGTGTCCCTAAACCGGTACGGTTGTTGCTAACGTGACTATAATGACGTTGTATACTACAGCCAACTTTCCCGGGACATAGACATGTCTTATATGGCCAGAAAGCTTAAATTCTTGTTAATCTAACTGAAGTGTCCAATTAACAGTAACTATTACAGTGAAAAAGTACCATGCTATTGTTTGAGGAGAGTGCACAACAACAAAACACTTTTATCATGGAAACTGGTTTGATACGATCAGCTCTGAAGGTAAATAATGTACTTACATTCAGTAATCTAAATAATGTACTTACATTCAGTAATCTAAATAATGTACTTACATTCAGAAATCTAAATAATGTACTTACATTCAGTAATCTAAATAATGTACTTACATTCAGTAATCTAAATAATGTACTTACATTCAGTAATCTAAATAATGTACTTACATTCAGTAATCTAAATAATGTACTTACATTCAGTAATCTAAATAATGTACTTACATTCAGTAATCTAAATAATGTACTTACATTCAGCAATCTAAATAATGTACTTACATTCAGCAATCTAAATAATGTACTTACATTCAGTAATCTTGATCTGATTTGTCATCCTGAGAGTCCCAGGATTAAAATGTAAAACAATTTTGTTTGATTAAAAACAATTTTTATGTTCAAATGTAGGAACTGGGTTCTACAGTTCGATGTATGAGTTAGAGTACTTACGTTAGTTATGATTCGGGTGTCGTCCGTTTCGGGAAAGTACCTGCGTAACTGATTCTGTGGATCAGACACATTGTTATTCTGTGTGGATCAGACACATTGTTATTCTGTGGATCAGACACATTGTTATTCTGTGGATCAGACACATTGTTATTCTGTAGATCAGACACATTGTTATTCTGTAGATCAGACACATTGTTATTCTGTAGATCAGACAAATTGTTATTCTGTGGATCAGACACATTGTTATTCTGTGGATCAGACACATTGTTATTCTGTGTGGATCAGACACATTGTTATTCTGTGGATCAGACACATTGTTATTCTGTGTGGATCAGACACATTGTTTTTCTGTGTGGATCAGACACATTGTTATTCTGTGGATCAGACACATTGTTATTCTGTGGATCAGACACATTGTTATTCTGTGTGGATCAGACACATTGTTATTCTGTGTGGATCAGACACATTGTTATTCTGTGTGGATCAGACACATTGTTATTCTGTGTGGATCAGACACATTGTTATTCTGTGTGGATCAGACACATTGTTATTCTGTGTGGATCAGACACATTGTTATTCTGTAGATCAGACACATTGTTATTCTGTGTGGATCAGACACATTGTTATTCTGTGGATCAGACACATTGTTATTCTGTGGATGTGTGGATCAGACACATTGTTATTCTGTGGATCAGACACATTGTTATTCTGTGTGGATCAGACACATTGTTATTCTGTGTGGATCAGACACATTGTTATTCTGTGGATCAGACACATTGTTATTCTGTGTGGATCAGACACATTGTTATTCTGTGTGGATCAGACACATTGTTATTCTGTGTGGATCAGACACATTGTTATTCTGTGTGGATCAGACACATTGTTATTCTGTAGATCAGACACATTGTTATTCTGTGGATCAGACAGATTGTTATTCTGTGGATCAGGCACATTGTTATTCTGTGTGGATCAGACACATTGTTATTCTGTGGATCAGACACATTGTTATTCTGTAGATCAGACACATTGTTATTCTGTGTGGATCAGACACATTGTTATTCTGTGGATCAGACACATTGTTATTCTGCGGATCAGACACATTGTTATTCTGTGTGGATCATACACATTGTTATTCTGTGGATCAGACAGATTGTTATTCTGTGTGGATCAGACACATTGTTATTCTGTGGATCAGACACATTGTTATTCTGTGGATCAGACACATTGTTATTCTGTGTGGATCAGACACATTGTTATTCTGTGGATCAGACACATTGTTATTCTGTGTGGATCAGACACATTGTTATTCTGTGTGGATCAGACACATTGTTATTCTGTGTGGATCAGACACATTGTTATTCTGTGTGGATCAGACACATTGTTATTCTGTAGATCAGACACATTGTTATTCTGTGGATCAGACACATTGTTATTCTGTGTGGATCAGACACATTGTTATTCTGTGGATCAGACACATTGTTATTCTGTGGATCAGACACATTGTTATTCTGTGGATCAGACACATTGTTATTCTGTGGATCAGACACATTGTTATTCTGTGTGGATCAGACACATTGTTATTCTGTGTGGATCAGACACATTGTTATTCTGTGTGGATCAGACACATTGTTATTCTGTGGATCAGACACATTGTTATTCTGTGGATCAGACACATTGTTATTCTGCGGATCAGACACATTGTTATTCTGCGGATCAGACACATTGTTATTCTGTGGATCAGACACATTGTTATTCTGTGGATCAGACACATTGTTATTCTGCGGATCAGACACATTGTTATTCTGCGGATCAGACACATTGTTATTCTGCGGATCAGACACATTGTTATTCTGCGGATCAGACACATTGTTATTCTGTGGATCAGACACATTGTTATTCTGTGTGGATCAGACACATTGTTATTCTGTGGATCAGACACATTGTTATTCTGTGTGGATCAGATTGTTCAGGTTAATAATTCATGTCATCCACTATGTCATAGCAACGTCCAGTGTTCAGAGCCAAGTCAGATATTTCACCCCAGAAAAATACACAGTCTCTTTTTTGAAGAATATTCTGAATGGAATCGATTATAGACGAGGAGTTTTTCCTGTCATCCCTGGTGAATGTCATCTTGGGTCTAGACCTCGCATCTGTTCAGTTTTATATGACAGCATTTATTACCCACCAGGGCTGTGGTTCTGTCTGACAGCTCAGAGCAGAGACCCGAGGCAAGACCAAACCCTGGCTGTGATTCTGTCTGACAGCTCAGAGACCCGAGGCAAGACCAAACCCTGGCTGTCATTCTGTCTGACAGCCCAGAGCAGAGACCCGAGGCAAGACCAAACCCTGGCTGTGATTCTGTCTGACAGCCCAGAGCAGAGACCGAGGCAAGACCAAACCCTGGCTGTGATTCTGTCTGACAGCCCAGAGCAGAGACCGAGGCAAGACCAAACCCTGGCTGTGATTCTGTCTGGCAGCCCAGAGCAGAGACCCGAGGCAAGACCAAACCCTGGCTGTGATTCTGTCTGGCAGCTCAGAGCAGAGACCCGAGGCAAGGCCAAACCCTGGCTGTGATTCTGTCTGGCAGCTCAGAGCAGAGACCCGAGGCAAGGCCAAACCCTGGCTGTGATTCTGTCTGACAGCCCAGAGCAGAGACCCGAGGCAAGACCAAACCCTGGCTGTGATTCTGTCTGACAGCCCAGAGCAGAGACCCGAGGCAAGACCAAACCCTGGCTGTGATTCTGTCTGACAGCTCAGAGACCCGAGGCAAGACCAAACCCTGGCTGTGATTCTGTCTGACAGCCCAGAGCAGAGACCGAGGCAAGACCAAACACTGGTTGTGATTCCCTCAACAGAACCAGAGGAAACATCTACTGATGCCCTCAACAGAACCTCATCAGAACCAGAGGAAACACCTACTGATGCCCTCAACAGAACCTCAACAGAACCAGAGGAAACACCTACTGATTCTCTCAACAGAACCTCAACAGAACCAGAGGAAACATCTACTGATGCCCTCAACAGAACCTCATCAGAACCAGAGGAAACATCTACTGATACCCTCAACAGAACCTCAACAGAACCAGAGGAAACATCTACTGATGGCCTCAACAGAACCTCAACAGAACCAGAGGAAACACCTACTGATGCCCTCAACAGAACCTCAACAGAACCAGAGGAAACACCTACTGATGCCCTCAACAGAACCTCAACAGAACCTCAACAGAACCAGAGGAAACACCTACTGATTCTCTCAACAGAACCTCAACAGAACCAGAGGAAACACCTACTGATTCTCTCAACAGAACCTCAACAGAACCAGAGGAAACATCTACTGATACCCTCAACAGAACCTCATCAGAACCAGAGGAAACATCTACTGATGCCCTCAACAGAACCTCAACAGAACCAGAGGAATCACCTACTGATGCCCTCAACAGAACCTCAACAGAACCTCAACAGAACCTCAACAGAACCAGAGGAAACATCTACTGATGCCCTCAACAGAACCTCATCAGAACCAGAGGAAATACCTACTGATGGCCTCAACAGAACCTCAACAGAACCTCAACAGAACCAGAGGAAACACCTACTGATGGCCTCAACAGAACCTCATCAGAACCAGAGGAAATACCTACTGATGGCCTCAACAGAACCTCATCAGAACCAGAGGAAACACCTACTGATGGCCTCAACAGAACCTCAACAGAACCAGAGGAAACACCTACTGATGGCCTCAACAGAACCTCAACAGAACCTCAACAGAACCTCATCAGAACCAGAGGAAACACCTACTGATGCCCTCAACAGAACCTCAACAGAACCTCAACAGAACCTCATCAGAACCAGAGGAAACACCTACTGATGGCCTGTCACAACCTGATGTTCTTCTCAGGCCCTGGCAGCGTGTTGGATCAGAGACAAAGTAGTCCCCTTCCTGGTCCATTTCTGCTAATACAAATTAATCTCATGTTGGTGTAGAGAGCTCCCTGTCCTGTGTGTTTGTGTGTTTGTGTGTGTGTGTGTGTGTGTGTGTGTGTGTGTGTGTGTGTGTGTGTGTGTGTGTGTGCGTGCGTGTTTCCCCCTCTCTCACAGCTCAATACACAGACTGTCAGACTTGTAGACGTGTTATCTGAGCAGCATATTTATCATGTTAATAACATGTTATGTGACTGCGAGCAGCATATTTATCATGTTTATAGACGTGTTTAGTGTTCCTTTGATTGAATCAGAGAAACTGTGTTTGAACACAGATTGAAACAGACCATTTCCTCTCCATCACAGTGCTGTATGCAGCCAGTAGTTATTAGGTAGAATTACTGTGTATAATCTCCCTAACTGACATGTTGTTCTGTGTGTTCATATCCAGAGGGTTTCATGTTGTTCTGTGTGTTTATATCCAGAGGGTTTCATGTTGTTCTGTGTGTTTATATCCAGAGGGTTTCATGTTGTTCTGTGTGTTTATATCCAGAGGGTTTCATGTTGTTCTGTGTGTTTATATCCAGAAGGTTTCATGTTGTTCTGTGTGTTTATATCCAGAGGGTTTCATGTTGTTCTGTGTGTTTATATCCAGAAGGTTTCATGTTGTTCTGTGTGTTTATATCCAGAGGGTTTCATGTTGTTCTGTGTGTTTATATCCAGAGGGTTTCATGTTGATTTCCATTTCTACTTCAAAGTATTGCACTTATGCTCTGAGTCTCACCTTCTCCCTCCCTCCTTTTGTGTGTGTGTGTGTGTGTGTGTGTGTGTGTGTGTGTGTGTGTGTGTGTGTGTGTGTGTGTGTGTGTGTGTTTGTGTTTTTTGCAGGCGAAACCCTCTCCACTTCCACATCATAACAGACTCTACTGCCCAGCAGATTCTAGCGTCTCTGTTCCACACCTGGATGGTCCCTGCTGTCAGGGTGGACTTCTACGACGCAGACGAACTCAAGGTGAGACACACACGTCTACAGCTCACTTCCCAAAACAACTTCTGCACCTTCGTCTTTCTCCAACTGATCTCCTCAAACATTCACATCCTCATCCTCTGTCCTCAACAAGACTGTCTGGTTCGTGTCTGTTAATACCTGAGGTGTCATGGTTCCTCAACAAGACTGTCTGGTTCGTGTGTGTTAATACCTGAGGTGTCATGGTTCCTCAACAAGACTGTCTGGTTTCGTGTGTGTTAATACCTGAGGTGTCATGGTTCCTCAACAAGACTGTCTGGTTCGTGTGTGTTAATACCTGAGGTGTCATGGTTCCTCAACAAGACTGTCTGGTTCGTGTGTGTTAATACCTGAGGTGTCATGGTTCCTCAACAAGACTGTCTGGTTTCGTGTGTGTTAATACCTGAGGTGTCATGGTTCCTCAACAAGACTGTCTTGTTCGTGTGTGTTAATACCTGAGGTGTCATGGTTCCTCAACAAGACTGTCTGGTTCGTGTGTGTTAATACCTGAGGTGTCATGGTTCCTCAACAAGACTGTCTGGTTCGTGTGTGTTAATACCTGAGGTGTCATGGTTCCTCAACAAGACTGTCTGGTTCGTGTGTGTTAATACCTGAGGTGTCGTGGTTCCTCAACAAGACTGTCTGGTTCGTGTGTGTTAATACCTGAGGTGTCGTGGTTCCTCAACAAGACTGTCTGGTTCGTGTGTGTTAATACCACCCTCTACCTCCTTCTCTTCTGTCAGGCTGAGGTGTCGTGGATCCCCAACAAGCATTACTCAGGTATCTACGGTCTGATGAAGCTGGTGCTCACCAAGACCTTACCTCCAGACCTGCAGAAAGTCATCGTCCTGGACACAGATATCACCTTCGCTACGGACATCGCTGAGCTCTGGGCCGTCTTCCACAAGTTCAAAGGTGAGGCTACTACATCATTTCCTGTTGGGGTGTAGTAATTGTGCTTCCTGTTGCTTCTGCTAAAGGGGTTGTACTCGTTAGGACCCACTAGCAAAACTAAAATGAGTGTTTCTTATTGGACAAGGTCAGTTAGTCCCTCCCTGTTTGAAGTTTTCTTCTGTTAGGGAAAGGGGGGGGGGATACCTAGTCAGTTGGAAAGGAAAGGGGGGATACCTAGTCAGTTGGAAAGGAAAGGGGGGATACCTAGTCAGTTGGAAAGGGGGGATACCTAGTCAGTTGGAAAGGAAAGGGGGGATACCTAGTCAGTTGGAAAGGGGGGATACCTAGTCAGTTGGAAAGGAAAGGGGGGATACCTAGTCAGTTGGGAAAGGGGGGATACCTAGTCAGTTGGAAAGGAAAGGGGGATACCTAGTCAGTTGGAAAGGGGGATACCTAGTCAGTTGGAAAGGGGGATACCTAGTCAGTTGGAAAGGAAAGGGGGATACCTAGTCAGTTGGAAAGGGGGGTACCTAGTCAGTTGGAAAGGGGGGTACCTAGTCGTGGAAAGGGGGGATACCTAGTCGTTGGAAGGAAAGGGGGATACCTAGTCAGTTGGAAAGGGGGATACCTAGTCAGTTGGAAAGGGGGTACCTAGTCAGTTGGAAAGGAAAGGGGGATACCTAGTCAGTTGGAAAGGGGGGATACCTAGTCAGTTGGAAAGGAAAGGGGGATACCTAGTCAGTTGGAAGGGGGGATACCTAGTCAGTTGGAAAGGGGGATACCTAGTCAGTTGGAAAGGAAAGGGGGGATACCTAGTCAGTTGGAAAGGAAAGGGGGGATACCTAGTCAGTTGGAAAGGGGGGATACCTAGTCAGTTGGAAAGGAAAGGGGGGATACCTAGTCAGTTGGAAAGGAAAGGGGGGTACCTAGTCAGTTGGAAAGGAAAGGGGGGTACCTAGTCAGTTGGAAAGGGAAAGGGGGGATACCTAGTCAGTTGGAAAGGAAAGGGGGGATACCTAGTCAGTTGGAAAGGAAAGGGGGATACCTAGTCAGTTGGAAAGGGAAAGGGGGGATACCTAGTCAGTTGGAAAGGGTGATACCTAGTCAGTTGGAAAGGAAAGGGGGGATACCTAGTCAGTTGGAAAGGGGGGATACCTAGTCAGTTGGAAAGGGGGATACCTAGTCAGTTGGAAAGGAAAGGGGGGATACCTAGTCAGTTGGAAAGGGGGATACCTAGTCAGTTGGAAAGGAAAGGGGGGACCTAGTCAGTTGGAAAGGGGGATACCTAGTCAGTTGGAAAGGAAAGGGGGATACCTAGTCAGTTGGAAAGGGGGATACCTAGTCAGTTGGGAAGGGGGGATACCTAGTCAGTTGGAAAGGAAAAGGGGATACCTAGTCAGTTGGAAAGGGGGATACCTAGTCAGTTGGATAGGAAAGGGGGATACCTAGTCAGTTGGAAAGGAAAGGGGGATACCTAGTCAGTTGGAAAGGAAAGGGGATACCTAGTCAGTTGGAAAGGAAAGGGGATACCTAGTCAGTTGGAAAGGGGGATACCTAGTCAGTTGGAAAGGGGGGATACCTAGTCAGTTGGGAAGGGGGGATACCTATTCAGTTGGAAAGGAAAGGGGGGATACCTAGTCAGTTGGAAAGGAAAGGTGGGATACCTAGTCAGTTGGAAAGGGGGATACCTAGTCAGTTGGAAAGGGGGGATACCTAGTCAGTTGTGGGAAGGGGGATACCTAGTCAGTTGGAAAGGAAAGGGGGGATACCTAGTCAGTTGGAAAGGAAGGGGGGATACCTAGTCAGTTGGAAAGGGGGGATACCTAGTCAGTGGAAAGGAAAGGGGGATACCTAGTCAGTTGGAAAGGGGGATACCTAGTCAGTTGGAAAGGGGGGTACCTAGTCAGTTGGAAAGGGGGGATACCTAGTCAGTTGGAAAGGAAAGGGGGGTACCTAGTCAGTTGGAAAGGGAAAGGGGGATACCTAGTCAGTTGGAAAGGGAAAGGGGGGATACCTAGTCAGTTGGAAGGGGGATACCTAGTCAGTTGGAAAGGAAAGGGGGGTACCTAGTCAGTTGGAAAGGGGGGATACCTAGTCAGTTGGAAAGGGGGATACCTAGTCAGTTGGAAAGGAAAGGGGGGGTACCTAGTCAGTTGGAAAGGGGGATACCTAGTCAGTTGGAAAGGAAAGGGGGGATACCTAGTCAGTTGGAAAGGGGGATACCTAGTCAGTTGGGAAGGGGGGATACCTAGTCAGTTGGAAAGGAAAGGGGGGTACCTAGTCAGTTGGGAAGGGGGGATACCTAGTCAGTTGGAAAGGAAAGGGGGATACCTAGTCAGTTGGAAAGGGGGATACCTAGTCAGTTGGAAAGGGGGATACCTAGTCAGTTGGAAAGGGGGATACCTAGTCAGTTGGAAAGGGGGATACCTAGTCAGTTGGAAAGGAAAGGGGGATACCTAGTCAGTTGGAAAGGAAAGGGGGGGATACCTAGTCAGTTGGAAAGGAAAGGGGGTACCTAGTCAGTTGGAAAGGAAAGGGGGATACCTAGTCAGTTGGAAAGGAAAGGGGGGATACCTAGTCAGTTGGAAAGGAAAGGGGATACCTAGTCAGTTGGAAAGGGGGGATACCTAGTCAGTTGGAAAGGGGGATACCTAGTCAGTTGGAAAGGGAAAGGGGGGATACCTAGTCAGTTGGAAAGGGGGATACCTAGTCAGTTGGAAAGGAAAGGGGGATACCTAGTCAGTTGGAAAGGGGGGATACCTAGTCAGTTGGAAAGGGGGGATACCTAGTCAGTTGGAAAGGGGGGATACCTAGTCAGTTGGAAAGGAAAGGGGGATACCTAGTCAGTTGGAAAGGAAAGGGGGGATACCTAGTCAGTTGGAAAGGGGGATACCTAGTCAGTTGGAAAGGAAAGGGGGATACCTAGTCAGTTGGAAAGGGGGGATACCTAGTCAGTTGGAAAGGAAAGGGGGGGTACCTAGTCAGTTGGAAAGGAAGGGGGATACCTAGTCAGTTGGAAAG
>NW_021822178.1:169757-194711 GCF_901001165.1 Salmo trutta | reverse complement strand
GGAGAGAGAGAGAGAGACAGAGAGAGAGAGAGACAGAGAGAGGTAGAGAGACAGAGAGGGATCGAGACAGAGAGAGATAGAAAGAGAGAGAGAGAGAGAGAGAGGGGAAAGAACATTATTTTCCACAAAGTCCAACATGATTTGTACTCTGCTTGTAGCACTAACAGAACCCCCTTATCACATGTCTCTGAACACTAAGCACCATTTAGTTTAGGTAATTATTTCAGAGGGAATAGTCTTTATCCCACATCAAGACTAAATCTCACATTATAATCCACTATAGCAGCACCAGGGGAAGAATACAGTATGTGAATTTACCAATAACTAGATCAAGCCCAGGGTTATTCATCTACTGCCCTCTAGGGACCAATCAGTCTAGGAAAGTTCAACGTTAGCACGAGGCTAAAGCCCTTTATACATGGGGGCGGCAGGGTAGCCTAGTGGTTAGAGCGTAAAGTGTGGATAACGAGGGAGGGACAGAGGGAGGAAGTGTGGATAACGAGGGAGGGACAGAGGGAGGAAGTGTGGATAACGAGGGAGGGACAGAGTGAGGAAGTGTGGATAACGAGGGAGGGGCAGAGGGAGGAAGTGTGGATAACGAGGGAGGGACAGAGTGAGAAAGTGTGGATAACGAGGGAGGAACAGAGTGAGAAAGTGTGGATAACGAGGGAGGAACAGAGTGAGGAAGTGTGGATAACAAGGGAGGGACAGAGTGAGGAAGTGTGGATAACGAGGGAGGGGCAGAGTGAGGAAGTGTGGATAACGAGGGAGGGACAGAGTGAGGAAGTGTGGATAACGAGGGAGGGACAGAGGGAGGAAGTGTGGATAACGAGGGAGGGACAGAGTGAGGAAGTGTGGATAACGAGGGAGGGAGAGAGTGAGGAAGTGTGGATAACGAGGGAGGGACAGAGGGAGGAAGTGTGGATAACGAGGGAGGGGCAGAGTGAGGAAGTGTGGATAACGAGGGAGGGACAGAGTGAGGAAGTGTGGATAACGAGGGAGGGGCAGAGTGAGGAAGTGTGGATAACGAGGGAGGGGCAGAGTGAGGAAGTGTGGATAACTAGGGAGGGACAGAGTGAGAAAGTGTGGATAACGAGGGAGGGACAGAGTGAGGAAGTGTGGATAACTAGGGAGGGACAGAGTGAGGAAGTGTGGATAACGAGGGAGGGTCAGAGTGAGGAAGTGTGGATAACGAGGGAGGGTCAGAGTGAGGAAGTGTGGATAACGAGGGAGGGTCAGAGTGAGGAAGTGTGGATAACGAGGGAGGGACAGAGTGAGGAAGTGTGGATAACTAGGGAGAGACAGAGTGAGGAAGTGTAAAATAAAAAAACATTTGATCACAGTATTGTATTGACCGTTAGTTTCAGGACTGATTCCTGACTGAGTGTTGTCCTCAATGCTATTGTCTTGACTGCCGATGAAGATTTCAACTAAAGTGCATTACAGGTTGCTTGGGAAATACAAGGATATTTCTCTAAAAAAGGAGTCGAATCATTAGTAGGAAAACCTTTTTGTCATCATTGTGATGAGGCCAGATTGACTTTAGACGCAGTATAACTTTAGCCAGCTAACTGAGATCGAGGGGACAACAGTAACGTAGCTAGCTAACGTTAGCATCGTTAGCTATTTTTAACAAACATCGCTAGCTAATGACAACACTGCCGTCTCTCTAAAGTACATTTTAAAGAATCACAATGACGGCAAAGTTGTTGTCCATTAATTATTGGTCTACTTGCCTAAATGTCAACATATTTCCAGGCCACTGTAGTGTCATTTACATCAAACAGTCATAATCCCTGTTCATAATGACTGGGCATCAGTCTGCCGTTGGGCATCAATATGCTGCGGAGTCTGTTGAACGGTAATAACAACGGTAACGACGTGACTGAGGACCAACAAACACATCAACGGGGAGTCGAAATGCACATCACTGCTCCTGTTGTCCTGTTGAGTTGAATTGGAAGATTCATATATTTGGCAACCTTATATGACTCCTAAATGACTCCTAAGTGACTCTTATTTGACTCTTATCTGACTCCTATATGACTCCTAAATGACTCCTAAATGACTCCTAAATGACTCCTAAATGACTCTTAAATGACTCCTATATGACTCTTATATGACTCCTAAATGACTCTTATCTGACTCCTAAATGACTCTTATCTGACTCCTATATGAATCCTACTGAAGTCCATTTCAGTCTCTTCTACTGATGTGAAAGAAGAGTTTCTACAGCCTGTTCCAGCATCTCTTCTCTCTTCTCAAATCCTTTCTTCTGTCTCTCCTCTCTCCTCAAATAATGTATTCTCTAAATGCCTGTAGTAGGGTATCGCCCAATCAGAGGGTTGTTGTAAAGCTGGGAAAAGGAGTGACTCAGACAGGGTCCTCATAGTCTCATCTCATCTCTCAAATAAATAAAAAAATCTCTGGTCCTTCTCTACAAACGCTCACTGTTAGTTCATTATCTATGGCCTTCTCTAGAAACACACACTGTTAGTTCATTATCTATGGCCTTCTCTAGAAACACACACTGTTAGTTCATTATCTATGGCCTTCTCTACAAACACACACTGTTAGTTCATTATCTATGGCCTTCTCTAGAAACACACACTGTTAGTTCATTATCTATGGCCTTCTCTAGAAACACACACTGTTAGCTCATTATCTATGGCCTTCACTACAAACACACACTGTTAGCACATTATCTATGGTCTTCTCTAGAAACACACACTGTTAGCACATTATCTATGGCCTTCACTAGAAACACACACTGTTAGCACATGATCTATAATCATTCACTACAAACACACACTGTTAGCACATTATCTATGGCCTTCTCTAGAAACACACACTGTTAGCACATTATCTATGGCCTTCTCTAGAAACACACACTGTTAGTTCATTATCTATGGCCTTCTCTAGAAACACACACTGTTAGCACATTATCTATGGCCTTCTCTAGAAACACACACTGTTAGCACATTATCTATGGTCTTCACTACAAACACACACTGTTAGCACATTATCTATGGTCTTCACTACAAACACACAATGTTAGCACATTATCTATGGTCTTCACTACAAACACACACTGCTAGCACATTATCTATGGTCTTCACTACAAACACACACTGTTAGCACATTATCTATGGTCTTCACTACAAATACACATTGTTAGCACATTATCTATGGTTTTCACTAGAAACACACACTGTTAGCACATTATCTATGGTCTTCACTACAAACACACAATGTTAGCCTGTTAGCACATTATCTATGGTCTTCACTAGAAACACACACTGTTAGCACATTATCTATGGTTTTCACTAGAAACACACACTGTTAGCACATTATCTATAATCTTCACTACAAACACACAATGTTAGCCTGTTAGCACATTATCTATAATCTTCACTACAAACACACAATGTTAGCCTGTTAGTCCATTATCTATAATCTTCACTACAAACACAGACAGTGGTCACAGACAGTAGAGATGGGACTGCTCAATAAGGACTGCTCAAAGCATAGTGTAGCTGGTAATACCCATCATGCCCTTTGTCAGAGCCTTGATAGTGATGAAAGTGTCTGAAATGGGTATAATGTATACATTTTACATTTTAGTCATTTAGCGGACGCTCTTATCCAGAGCGACTTACAGTAGTGAATGCATACATTTACTACAACAGAGGGCATATTGAAGAGATTTACCGTAACATCACAGCACGAAGACCCTCCAACAAACCTGCTGTTAGAATGACCTCTGACAGAGACACTTAATGAGCGTAGCCATAATATCATAACATTTAATATGACCAGGCTTTAATATGACCAGGCTTTAATATGACCAGGCTTTAGTATGACCAGGCTTTAATATGACCAGGCTTTAATACGACCAGGCTTTAATACGACCAGGCTTTAATACGTCCAGGCTTTAATACGACCAGGCTTTAATACGACCAGGCTTTAATACGACCAGGCTTTAATACGACCAGGCTTTAATATGACCAGGCTTTAATATGACCAGGATTTAATATGACCAGGCTTTAGTATGACCAGGCTTTAATATGACCAGGCTTTAATATGACCAGGCTTTAATATGACCAGGCTTTAATATGACCAGGCTTTAATATGACCAGGCTTCAATATGACCAGGCTTTAATACGACCAGACCTTCAATATGACCAGGCTTTAATATGACCAGATCTTCAATATGACCAGGCTTTAATACGTCCAGACCTTCAATATGACCAGGCTTTAATACGTCCAGGCTTTAATACGTCCAGGCTTTAATACGACCAGATCTTTAATATGACCAGGCTTTAATACGACCAGACCTTCAATATGACCAGGCTTTAATACGACCAGGCTTTAATACGTCCAGGCTTTAATACGACCAGATCTTTAATATGACCAGGCTTTAATACGACCAGGCTTTAATATGACCAGGCTTTAATACGACCAGATCTTTAATATGACCAGGCTTTAATACGACCAGGCTTTAATACGACCAGGCTTTAATATGACCAGGCTTTAATATGACCAGGCTTTAATACGACCAGGCTTTAATACGACCAGGCTTTAATACGACCAGGCTTTAATACGACCAGGCTTTAATATGACCAGGCTTTAATATGACCAGGATTTAATATGACCAGGCTTTAGTATGACCAGGCTTTAATATGACCAGGCTTTAATATGACCAGGCTTTAATATGACCAGGCTTCAATATGACCAGGCTTTAATACGACCAGACATTCAATATGACCAGGCTTTAATATGACCAGATCTTCAATATGACCAGGCTTTAATACAACCAGACCTTCAATATGACCTGGCTTTAATATGACCAGGCTTTAATATGACCAGGCTTTCATACGACCAGACATTCAATATGACCAGGCTTTAATATGACCAGATCTTTAATATGACCAGGCTTTAATACGTCCAGACCTTCAATATGACCAGGCTTTAATACGTCCAGGCTTTAATACGTCCAGGCTTTAATACGACCAGATCTTTAATATGACCAGGCTTTAATACGACCAGACCTTCAATATGACCAGGCTTTAATACGACCAGGCTTTAATACGTCCAGGCTTTAATACGACCAGATCTTTAATATGACCAGGCTTTAATACGACCAGGCTTTAATATGACCAGGCTTTAATACGACCAGATCTTTAATATGACCAGGCTTTAATACGACCAGGCTTTAATATGACCAGGCTTTAATATGACCAGGCTTTAATATGACCAGGCTTTAATACGACCAGGCTTTAATACGACCAGGCTTTAATACGACCAGGCTTTAATACGACCAGGCTTTTATCTGACCAGGCTTTCATACGACCAGACCTTCAATATGACCAGATCTTTAATATGACCAGGCTTTAATATGACCAGGCTTTAATATGAACAGGCTTTAATATGATCAGATCTTCAATATGACCAGGCTTTAATACAACCAGGCTTTAATACAACCAGGCTTTAATATGACCAGGCTTTAATACGACCAGACCTTCAATATGACCAGGCTTTAATACGAACAGGCTTTAATACGACCAGGCTTAAATATGACCAGGCTTTAATATGACCAGGCTTTCATACGACCAGACCTTCAATATGACCAGATCTTTAATATGACCAGGCTTTAATATGACCAGGCTTTCATACGACCAGACCTTCAATATGACCAGATCTTTAATATGACCAGGCTTTAATATGACCAGGCTTTAATATGACCAGGCTTTAATATGACCAGATCTTCAATATGACCAGGCTTTAATACAACCAGACCTTCAATATGACCAGGCTTTAATATGACCAGGCTTTAATACGACCAGATCTTTAATATGACCAGGCTTTAATACGACCAGGCTTTAATATGACCAGGCTGTAATACAACCAGGCTGTTGCTCAGGCCCTGAAGCCAGGATATGCATATAATTGGTACCATTGGAAAGAAAACACTTTGGCGTTTGTAGAAATGTTAAAATAATGCAGGAGAATATAACACAATAGATATGGTAGGAGAAAATCCAAAGAAAAACCAACCAGAATTTTTTTGAGAGACCATGCTCTTACAATGGAAGGTATAAGGGCACACTGGAAATTAGCTCCCTGGGTGCAATTCCTATGGCTTCCACAGGGTGTCAGCAGCAGTCTATGTTCAAGGTTTCAGGCTTGTAACTTCAAAAACGAAGAATAAATAACAGTTTTAGTACAGGGACACAGTCTTGGAAATTCGTTGTTTGCTAGCGCCATGAAGAAAGGACGTACCTGCTTAAATCGGTATTCTTTTGAACATACTTCTTTCCGGAATAAATATTATAGTTTGATTACATTTTAGGGTATCTGAGGAGTAAATAGAAATGTATTTTGACTTGTTGAAACAAAGTTCAGGGGTAGATTTTCGGATTCCTTTCTCTGCATGTTGAACGAGTGGATTACTCAAATCGATGGCGCCAACTAAACTGACTTTTTGGGATATTTAAAACATTTTTTTTTAAATTTCACCTTTATTTAACCAGGTAGGCTAGTTGAGAACAAATTCTCATTTACAACTGCCACCTGGCCAAGATAAAGCAAAGCAGCAGAGAGAACAGTCTTTGACTTGGGTGACTGAAGTCTTTGACAATTTTTCCAACACTGACCAGTATGAAAATGTATGCACTCACTACTGTAAGTTGTCTCTGGTAAATGACTAAACAAAAATAAAAAAGTAGATTACTTTATATATCAAAATAGAAAATAGAAAAGGTGTGTTAGATGTTTGGATGACCTTAGGTGTAGGCATAAAGCGAATGGACTACATGCAGTGCTGAAGGTTACATTACTGGCTGGTAGAGAATCAATACCCATGTGCACAGCACTGTCAAGATCAACTGTAGGAGAGGCAAACACCACATTAATACTCTGTTGCCCACTGCAGCCACAGCACTGTCAGGATCAACTGTAGGAGAGGCAAACACCACATTAATACTCTGTTGCCCACTGCAGCCACAGCACTGTCAGGATCAACTGTAGGAGAGGCAAACCCCACATTAATACTATGTTGCCCACTGCAGCCACAGCACTGTCAGGATCAACTGTAGGAGAGGCAAACACACTAAACAGACCGTCTTATCTTACCTTATTACCTCCTAGTGTAACTCACCTCACACTAGTCTACCAGTCTTATCTTACCTTATTACCTCCTAGTGTAACTCACCTCACACTTGTCTACCGCTGGCTGCTGCACACAGTCTGACCTGTTGCCCGAGGAGCCAGCTTTAAGCCCCGCCTCGTTGTCCCCTGTTCCCTCCTCCGAGTGAGTCTTGCTCTGGTTGCCGCGGTGATTGGCGTGACGCGGAGCAGGGCCAGCAGGGCTCCGGGGGGGTCGGCTGAGTTCACGGCGGAGAAGCTGGTTCTCCTCTTCGACCTCACGGACCCTCAGCTCCAACGCCTCCCTAGACACACCCCCTCCCAAGGCCCCGCCCCTGGCCGTCAACGTGGACAACTGAGGCAACAGGGGTGACAGGGGGAGGGGCTTCACTGTAGACGGGGAGGAGACAGAGAAACAGGAAGTTGATTAGAACCAATAGCGCCACATTCATTAAGATAACCGAGGGCCACGTTAAATCAGCTCACTGGCCAGTTGCGGCTCGTAGGCCACGAGTTTAAGACCACTGCAATAAGCCATTCACCTGGTCCCACATCTGTATGTGTTCAAGCCAACTGATCTTCAGCTGGCTAAAGCTCAGGCAGAATTCATACAAGCCTAGCAGCAGGATATCAACACTTCAGGGTATAGACTCAGCAGGATTCTCAACTTCAACTTAAACTCAACTCTTAACTTCTCTCTGTGAATCACTGACATTGCTGGATGTGATATGAGGAAAGATGAAACCAGAGCACTACGACTGCAGAAGAAGCACTTCAGACAAGGAGTAATGTCACTGATTAGTGTTTAGTACATCTATCCGCCTAGCATCAGTGATTAGTATATATATCAGCCTAGCATCAGTGATTAGTATATATATCAGCCTAGCATCAGTGATTAGTATATATATATCAGCATCAGTGATTAGTATATATATCAGCATCAGTGATTAGTATATATATATCAGCCTAGCATCAGTGTTTAGTATATATATCAGCCTAGCATCAGTGTTTAGTATATATATCAGCCTAGCATCAGTGATTAGTATATATATCAGCCTAGCATCAGTGTTTAGTATATATATCAGCCTAGCATCAGTGATTAGTATATATATCAGCCTAGCATCAGTGTTTAGTATATATATCAGCCTAGCATCAGTGTTTAGTATATATATCAGCCTAGCATCAGTGATTAGTATATATATCAGCCTAGCATCAGTGTTTAGTATATATATCAGCCTAGCATCAGTGATTAGTATATATATCAGCCTAGCATCAGTGATTAGTATGTATATCAGCCTAGCATCAGTGATTAGTATATATATATATATCAGCCTAGCATCAGTGATTAGTATATATATCAGCCTAGCATCAGTGTTTAGTATATATATCAGCCTAGCATCAGTGATTAGTATATATATCAGCCTAGCATCAGTGTTTAGTATATATATCAGCCTAGCATCAGTGATTAGTATATATATATCAGCCTAGCATCAGTGTTTAGTATATATATCAGCCTAGCATCAGTGATTAGTATATATATCAGCCTAGCATCAGTGTTTAGTATATATATCAGCCTAGCATCAGTGTTTAGTATATATCAGCCTAGCATCAGCGATTAGCATATATATATATATCAGCCTAACATCAGTGATTAGTATATATATCAGCCTAGCATCAGTGATTAGTATATATATATCAGCCTAGCATCAGTGTTTAGTATATATATCAGCCTAGCATCAGTGATTAGTATATATATCAGCCTAGCATCAGCGATTAGCATATATATATATATCAGCCTAACATCAGTGATTAGTATATATATCAGCCTAGCATCAGTGATTAGTATATATATATCAGCCTAGCATCAGTGATTAGTATATATATATCAGCCTAGCATCAGTGATTAGTATATATATCAGCCTAGCATCAGTGTTTAGTATATATGTCAGCCTAGCATCAGTGATTAGTATATATATCAGCCTAGCATCAGTGTTTAGTATATATGTCAGCCTAGCATCAGTGATTAGTATATATATCAGCCTAGCATCAGTGATTAGTATATATATCAGCCTAGCATCAGTGTTTAGTATATATATCAGCCTAGCATCAGTGATTAGTATATATATCAGCCTAGCATCAGTGTTTAGTATATATATCAGCCTAGCATCAGTGATTAGTATATATATCAGCCTAGCATCAGTGATTAGTATATATATCAGCCTAGCATCAGTGTTTAGTATATATATCAGCCTAGCATCAGTGATTAGTATATATATCAGCCTAGCATCAGTGATTAGTATATATCAGCCTAGCATCAGTGATTAGTATATATCAGCCTAGCATCAGTGATTAGTATATATATCAGCCTAGCATCAGTGATTAGTATATATATCAGCCTAGCATCAGTGATTAGTATATATCTCAGCCTAGCATCAGTGTTTAGTATATATATCAGCCTAGCATCAGTGATTAGTATATATATCAGCCTAGCATCAGTGTTTAGTATATATATCAGCCTAGCATCAGTGTTTAGTATATATATCAGCCTAGCATCAGTGATTAGTATATATATATATATATATATATCAGCCTAGCATCAGTGTTTAGTATATATATCAGCCTAGCATCAGTGATTAGTATATATCAGCCTAGCATCAGTGATTAGTATATATATCAGCCTAGCATCAGTGATTAGTATATATATCAGCCTAGCATCAGTGTTTAGTATATATATCAGCCTAGCATCAGTGTTTAGTATATATATCAGCCTAGCATCAGTGATTAGTATATATATCAGCCGAGCATCAGTGATGTTTTATGTCACTGTACTAAGAGGAGATGTTAAAGCGTTCACAACAGCAGCAGCAGTGGGGCTGAATGTCAAAAGACCTAATGGAGGCTGAAGTTTCAAATTAGCAGTCAGGTCCAAGTGATGCATCTCCAGCCTTAGAGCACACAGATACCGTTCAATCAATATCCTGGATACTGAGAGGAGATCCGCAGGCTATAGCTACGCGCACCAGGCTCTAATTTCAGCTCGTATCAATTTCTCCTCTTCTTCCCCATATGTCCTCAGACATGAGAGAATACAGTGAGGGGAAAAAAGTATTTGATCCCCTGGTGATTTTGTACGTTTGCCCACTGACAAAGAAATGATCAGTCTATAATTTTTATGGTAGGTTTATTTGAACAGTGAGAGACAGAATAACAACAAACAGATCCATAAAAACGCATGTCAAAAATGTTATAAAATGATTTGCATTTTAATGAGGGAAATAAGTATTTGACCCCTCTGCAAAACATGACTTAGTACTTGGTGGCAAAACCCTTGTTGGCAATCACAGAGGTCAGACGTTTCTTGTAGTTGGCCACCAGGTTTGCACACATCTCAGGAGGGATTTTGTCCCACTCCTCTTTGCAGATCTTCTCCAAGTCATTAAGGTTTCGAGGCTGACGCTTGGCAACTCGAACCTTCAGCTCCCTCCACAGATTTTCTATGGGATTAAGGTCTGGAGACTGGCTAGGCCACTCCAGGACCTTAATGTGCTTCTTCTTGAGCCACTCCTTTGTTGCCTTGGCCGTGTGTTTTGGGGCATTGTCATGCTGGAATACCCATCCACGACCCATTTTCAATGCCCTGGCTGAGGGAAGGAGGTTCTCATCCAAGATTTGACGGTACATGGCCCCGTCCATCATCCCTTTGATGTGGTGAAGTTGTCCTGTCCCCTTAGCAGAAAAACACCCCCAAAGCATAATGTTTCCACCTCCATGTTTGACGGTGGGGATGGTGTTCTTGGGGTCATAGGCAGCATTCCTCCTCCTCCAAACACGGCGAGTTGAGTTGATGCCAAAGAGCTCCATTTTGGTCTCATCTGACCACAACACTTTCACCCAGTTGTCCTCTGAGTCATTCAGATGTTCATTGGCAAACTTCAGACAGGCATGTATATGTATTCTTGAGCAGGGGGATCTTGCGGGCGCTGCAGGATTTCAATCCTTCACGGCGTAGTGTGTTACCAATTGTTTTCTTGGTGACTATGGTCCCAGCTGCCTTGAGATCATTGACAAGATCCTCCCGTGTAGTTCTGGGCTGATTCCTCACCGTTCTCATGATCATTGCAACTCCACGAGGTGAGATCTCGCATGGAGCCCCAGGTCGAGGGAGATTGACAGTTCTTTTGTGTTTCTTCCATTTGCGAATAATTGCACCAACTGTTGTCACCTTCTCACCAAGCTGCTTGGCGATGGTCTTGTAGCCCATTCCAGCCTTGTGTCGGTCTACAATCTTGTCCCTGACATCCTTGGAGAGCTCTTTGGTCTTGGCCATGGTGGAGAGTTTGGAATCTGATTGATTGATTGCTTCTGTGGACAGGTGTCTTTTATACAGGTAACAAGCTGAGATTAGGAGCACTCCCTTTAAGAGTGTGCTCCTAATCTCAGCTCGTTACCTGTATAAAAGACACCTGGGAGCCATAAATCTTTCTGATTGAGAGGGGGTCAAATACTTATTTCCCTCATTAAAATGCAAATCATTTGATAACATTTTTGACGTGCGTTTTTCTGGATTTTTTTGTTATTCTGTCTCTCACTGTTCAAATAAACCTACCATTAAAATTATAGACTGATCATTTCTTTGTCAGTGGGCAAACGTACAAAATCAGCAGGGGATAAAATACTTTTTTCCCCCTCAACTGTATGTAGTTACTTTCGTTTCATAATATCAAGAAAAAAACTTCTGAAGTCCAGAACAACATTTGTAGTATTGCAAAAACAAAAATAATGATATTGAAAAACGATAAACCTCCTCAAAAAAGTATTGAGAGAAAAAAAATTAGAACATTCATTGCAAGGAAATGAAATGCGAGAACAAATGTATTGTAAATGAATGGGACATTTTTTTCTTCTTCTTCTGTTGAAAAATTGAACCTTTGAGTTATTTAGCAGATCCTCTTATCCAGAGGATTGTTAAGGATAACACCATGGTGATCAAAACACAATCTCCCTCCTTGCCTGCTATTGTCCCTATCTTCGCTTGTTGCCCTGGCACTTCTGAAGCTAGGAACACAAGCGTTTCACTTTGAAATAACATCTGCTAAACATGTGACCAATACAATTTGATTTAATTCGGCCTTTGATTTTACAGTCTGTTGTTTTTTTGGCAGTTGCGAGTTCTGCGCCATTAATTCCAGCAGCGTACCACCCTGCATCCCACTGCTGGCTTGCTGCTGAAGCTAATCAGGGTTGGTCCTGGTCAGTCCCTGGATGGGAGACCAGATGCTCCTGGAAGTTGGGTTGGAGGGTCAGTAGGAGGCACTCTTCTGTTTGGTCTTCTAATCTAATGCTCTAGGGCAGTTTTTTATTTATGTTTTACCTTTATTTAACTAGGCAAGTCAGTTAAGAACAAAATTCTTATTTTCAATGACGGCCTAGGAACAGTGGGTTAACTGTCTTGTTCAGGGGGCAGAACGACAGATTTTTACCTCGTCAGCTCGGGGATTCGATCTTGCAACCTTTGGGTTACTAGTCCAACGCCCCCACCATCGATGGTGACATTGCCCTGTGTAGGGTGCCATCTTTGGGATGGGATGTTAA
Source organism: Salmo trutta (assembly GCF_901001165.1). Taxonomy (NCBI): domain Eukaryota; kingdom Metazoa; phylum Chordata; class Actinopteri; order Salmoniformes; family Salmonidae; genus Salmo; species Salmo trutta. The sequence continues at coordinate 181,973 of NW_021822178.1, read as the reverse complement.
ATGGATGACCTGATTTGTTGACATTTAATGTGATACTAAAAGGTGTTAACCTCAGTGTCCTGGCTAAATTACATTATGACCACATAATCATCCCCCTCACTCCTAACTGACTAACATGGTGAGTGTTCTGGCACAAAATGGTGGCTGTGTATCAGACAGATCACTCCTCAACACCATGATAGCTGATGTGTGGTGAGCGTTCTGGCACAAAATGGTGGCTGTGCATCAGACAGATCACTCCTCAACACCATGATGTGTGGTGAGCGTTCTGGCACAAAATGGTGGCTGTGTATCAGACAGATCACTCCTCACCTCAACACCATGATGTGTGGTGAGCGTTCTGGCACAAAATGGTGGCTGTGCATCACCCAGGTGATCTACACACATCGGTAGTGGGTGACTGTACTTTTGGGTTTTATTCTGGACTTCAGAAGTGTTGCTTGATATTAATGGCACTAAAGTAGCTCCATGAGAGAAGAGCCAAGGATGTTTGTGGATAGAAAGAAAAACAGTGTGTCTCCAGGGGGGTCGTGGTCCATTCAGAGCTGTGAAGACCTCTCTTTACTCCCCCTCACACTCTCTCTGCTCTCTCTATGACCCTGGAGAGAGAGAGTGATGAAGGGAGCAGAGAGAGAGAGGAAAGAGAGCCAAGAGAGAGAGAGAGAGAGAGGTCTCAGAGGAAAAAACTCCAAATACTGACGGATTAAAAATAAAGCCTTTAGTTTCACAGTTCACTTCCTGTGAAATACACAGCAAGCGTCCGGTCTCCTGGCCACCTCTCCAATGCTAATTGATGTCAGCAGGACTAATGCACTCCTATAAGTCCACAGAACTGAGTTTATAACTGTCCAGTACTGTCTAGAAATCTAATACACTGTTATTTATAACTGCACTGTCTATAAATCTAATATACTGTTATTTATAACTGTCCAGTACTGTCTAGAAATCTAATATATTATTATTTATAACTGTACTGTCTAGAAATCTAATATATTATTATTTATAACTGTACTGTCTAGAAATCTAATATACTATTATGTATAACTGTCCAGTACTGTCTAGAAATCTTATATACTATTATTTATACTGTATAGTACTGTCTAGAAATCTAATATACTGTTATTTATAACTGTACTGTCTAGAAATCTAATATACTGTTATTTATAATTGTACTGTCTAGAAATCTAATATACTGTTATTTATAACTGTACTGTCTAGAAATCTAATATACTGTTATTTATAACTGTAGTGTGCTGGCTAGAAATCCAATTTACTGTTATAAACTGGGTTTGTAAGTCCACAGCACTGTGTTTAACAGGGCACAACTCTGGGTAGAAATCAAAATGTACCGTTATAACTCAACAGAACTGTTTCTCTAACTTCAGTGTATGTTCCTTCAGTGTATGTTAGTGGTTCCTTCAGTATATGTTAGTGGTTCCTTCAGTGTATGTTAGTGGTTCCTTCAGTGTATTTTAGTGGTTCCTTCAGTTCCTTCAGTGTATGTTAGTGGTTCCTTCAGTGTATTTTAGTGGTTCCTTCAGTGTATTTTAGTGGTTCCTTCAGTGTATTTTAGTGGTTCCTTCAGTGTATTTTAGTGGTTCCTTCAGTGTATGTTAGTGGTTCCTTCAGTGTATTTTAGTGGTTCCTTCAGTGTATGTTAGTGGTTCCTTCAGTGTATGTTAGTGGTTCCTTCAGTGTATGTTAGTGGTTCCTTCAGTGTATGTTAGTGGTTCCTTCAGTGTATGTTAGTGGTTCCTTCAGTGTATTTTAGTGGTTCCTTCAGTGTATGTTAGTGGTTCCTTCAGTGTATTTTAGTGGTTCCTTCAGTGTATGTTAGTGGTTCCTTCAGTGTATGTTAGTGGTTCCTTCAGTGTATGTTAGTGGTCGTTTAATGGTGGTTGGCTCATTGGCACCACCAGCCATAACCGTAGAACATTAAGTCATGGAAGAGTTGTTAAACTTCTCAATTAAACCTGTGATGCTGTAAACACAAAACACACTTCCTGCAGCCTTGAGGAAAGCCTCATAGAAATACATGAGAAATACTAATTACACATCGAAGACTTTTCGTCAAGATCAATAACCAAAAAACCTCTCCTTGATACTTTACATGTGATGTTCATCACTTGAGTTATTTTAGCTCCACCGGTTCTGAAGAGCCCAGTGAGATATGGATTCAAGGCTGGGTTGGACGTTGTGGGGTTCAGCTTGGAGAGATGGAGGAGGAGAGGAGAAGTTTTCAAAAACCTAACAACTGGTCCTCCTCAGGGGTAGACAACACATCTGCTTCCCAAATGGCAACCTATTCCCTATACAGGCTCTGGTCTATAGTAGGGCACTATATAGGGAATAGGGCTCTGGTCTATAGTAGTGCACTATATAGGGAATAGGGCTCTGGTCTATAGTAGTGCACTACATAGGGAATAGGGCTCTGGTCTAAAGTAGTGTACTATATAGGGAATAGGGCTCTGGTCTATAGTAGTGCACTATATAGGGAATAGGGCTCTGGTCTAAAGTAGTGTACTATATAGGGAATAGGGCTCTGGTCTAAAGTAGTGCACTATATAGGGAATAGGGCTCTGGTCTATAGTAGTGCACTATATAGGGAATAGGGCTCTGGTCTATAGTAGTGTACTATATAAAGAATAGGGCTCTGGTCTAAAGTAGTGCACTATATAGGGAATAGGGCTCTGGTCTATAGTAGTGCACTATATAGGGAATAGGGCCCTGGTCTATAGTAGTGCACTATATAGGGAATAGGGCTCTGGTCTAAAGTAGGGCACTATATAGGGAATAGGGCCCTGGTCTAAAGTAGTGTACTATATAGGGAATAGGGCTCTGGTCTAAAGTAGGGCACTATATAGGGAATAGGGTTCCAAAAGGCTCTGGTTTAAAGTAGTGTACTATATAGGGAATAGGGAGCCATTTGGGACATATTTCATGATTCTAAGGAAAACATTCCCTTTGGTCCTTCAGAAGTGCATCGTTTTCGCCGTGACTTCACCCCTCCAGGCAATTACACACTAAACATAGAATTATAGTTGTGTTATTCTGTAAATTATAAACATAGAATTATAGTTATGTACCTCTGTAGTACAGTATTTTATAAACATAGCCAGCTAGCTGTCTGGAGTAATGTTCCTCTGTAGTATATAAACATAGCCAGCTAGCTGTCTGGAGTAATGCTCCTCTGTAGTATATAAACATAGCCAGCTAGCTGTCTGGAGTAATGTTCCTCTGTAGTATATAAACATAGCCAGCTAGCTGTCTGGAGTAATGCTCCTCTGTAGTATATAAACATAGCCAGCTAGCTGTCTGGAGTAATGCTCCTCTGTAGTATATAAACATAGCCAGCTAGCTGTCTGGAGTAATGTTCCTCTGTATCTTATAAACATAGCCAGCTAGCTGTCTGGAGTAATGTTCCTCTGTAGTATATAAACATAGCCAGCTAGCTGTCTGGAGTAATGTTCCTCTGTAGTATATAAACATAGCCAGCTAGCTGTCTGGAGTAATGTTCCTCTGTAGTTTATAAACATAGCCAGCTAGCTGTCTGGAGTAATGTTCCTCTATAGTTTATAAACATAGCCAGCTAGCTGTCTGGAGTAATGTTCCTCTGTATTATATAAACATAGCCAGCTAGCTGTCTGGAGTAATGCTCCTCTGTAGTATATAAACATAGCCAGCTAGCTGTCTGGAGTAATGTTCCTCTGTAGTATATAAACATAGCCAGCTAGCTGTCTGGAGTAATGTTCCTCTGTAGTATATAAACATAGCCAGCTAGCTGTCTGGAGTAATGTTCCTCTGTAGTATATAAACATAGCCAGCTAGCTGTCTGGAGTAATGTTCCTCTGTAGTATATAAACATAGCCAGCTAGCTGTCTGGAGTAATGTTCCTCTGTAGTATATAAACATAGCCAGCTAGCTGTCTGGAGTAATGTTCCTCTGTATCTTATAAACATAGCCAGCTAGCTGTCTGGAGTAATGTTCCTCTGTAGTTTATAAACATAGCCAGCTAGCTATCTGGAGTAATGTTCCTCTGTAGTATATAAACATAGTCAGCTAGCTGTCTGGAGTAATGTTCCTCTGTAGTATATAAACATAGCCAGCTAGCTGTCTGGAGTAATGTTCCTCTGTAGTTTATAAACATAGCCAGCTAGCTGTCTGGAGTAATGTTCCTCTATAGTTTATAAACATAGCCAGCTAGCTGTCTGGAGTAATGTTCCTCTGTATTATATAAACATAGCCAGCTAGCTGTCTGGAGTAATGTTCCTCTGTATCTTATAAACATAGCCAGCTAGCTGTCTGGAGTAATGTTCCTCTGTAGTTTATAAACATAGCCAGCTAGCTGTCTGGAGTAATGTTCCTCTGTATCTTATAAACATAGCCAGCTAGCTGTCTGGAGTAATGTTCCTCTGTAGTTTATAAACATAGCCAGCTAGCTGTCTGGAGTAATGCTCCTCTGTAGTATATAAACATAGCCAGCTAGCTGTCTGGAGTAATGCTCCTCTGTAGTATATAAACATAGCCAGCTAGCTGTCTGGAGTAATGTTCCTCTGTATCTTATAAACATAGCCAGCTAGCTGTCTGGAGTAATGTTCCTCTGTAGTATATAAACATAGCCAGCTAGCTGTCTGGAGTAATGTTCCTCTGTAGTATATAAACATAGCCAGCTAGCTGTCTGGAGTAATGTTCCTCTGTAGTTTATAAACATAGCCAGCTAGCTGTCTGGAGTAATGTTCCTCTATAGTTTATAAACATAGCCAGCTAGCTGTCTGGAGTAATGTTCCTCTGTATTATATAAACATAGCCAGCTAGCTGTCTGGAGTAATGCTCCTCTGTAGTATATAAACATAGCCAGCTAGCTGTCTGGAGTAATGTTCCTCTGTAGTATATAAACATAGCCAGCTAGCTGTCTGGAGTAATGTTCCTCTGTAGTATATAAACATAGCCAGCTAGCTGTCTGGAGTAATGTTCCTCTGTAGTATATAAACATAGCCAGCTAGCTGTCTGGAGTAATGTTCCTCTGTAGTATATAAACATAGCCAGCTAGCTGTCTGGAGTAATGTTCCTCTGTAGTATATAAACATAGCCAGCTAGCTGTCTGGAGTAATGTTCATCTGTATCTTATAAACATAGCCAGCTAGCTGTCTGGAGTAATGTTCCTCTGTAGTTTATAAACATAGCCAGCTAGCTATCTGGAGTAATGTTCCTCTGTAGTATATAAACATAGTCAGCTAGCTGTCTGGAGTAATGTTCCTCTGTAGTATATAAACATAGCCAGCTAGCTGTCTGGAGTAATGTTCCTCTGTAGTTTATAAACATAGCCAGCTAGCTGTCTGGAGTAATGTTCCTCTATAGTTTATAAACATAGCCAGCTAGCTGTCTGGAGTAATGTTCCTCTGTATTATATAAACATAGCCAGCTAGCTGTCTGGAGTAATGTTCCTCTGTATTATATAAACATAGCCAGCTAGCTGTCTGGAGTAATGTTCCTCTGTATCTTATAGACATAGCCAGCTAGCTGTCTGGAGTAATGTTCCTCTGTAGTTTATAAACATAGCCAGCTAGCTGTCTGGAGTAATGTTCCTCTGTAGTATATAAACATAGCCAGCTAGCTGTCTGGAGTAATGTTCCTCTGTAGTATATAAACATAGCCAGCTAGCTGTCTGGAGTAATGTTCCTCTGTAGTATATAAACATAGCCAGCTAGCTGTCTGGAGTAATGTTCCTCTGTAGTATATAAACATAGCCAGCTAGCTGTCTGGAGTAATGTTCCTCTGTATCTTATAAACATAGCCAGCTAGCTGTCTGGAGTAATGTTCCTCTGTAGTTTATAAACATAGCCAGCTAGCTGTCTGGAGTAATGTTCCTCTGTATCTTATAAACATAGCCAGCTAGCTGTCTGGAGTAATGCTCCTCTGTATTTTATAAACATAGCCAGCTAGCTGTCTGGAGTAATGTTCCTCTGTATCTTATAGACATAGCCAGCTAGCTGTCTGGAGTAATGTTCCTCTGTAGTTTATAAACATAGCCAGCTAGCTGTCTGGAGTAATGTTCCTCTGTATCTTATAAACATAGCCAGCTAGCTGTCTGGAGTAATGTTCCTCTGTAGTATATAAACATAGCCAGCTAGCTGTCTGGAGTAATGTTCCTCTGTATCTTATAAACATAGCCAGCTAGCTGTCTGGAGTAATGTTCCTCTGTAGTTTATAAACATAGCCAGCTAGCTGTCTGGAGTAATGCTCCTCTGTATTTTATAAACATAGCCAGCTAGCTGTCTGGAGTAATGTTCCTCTGTATCTTATAGACATAGCCAGCTAGCTGTCTGGAGTAATGTTCCTCTGTAGTTTATAAACATAGCCAGCTAGCTGTCTGGAGTAATGCTCCTCTGTAGTTTATAAACATAGCCAGCTAGCTGTCTGGAGTAATGTTCCCCTGTACAGTAGCTTAAAAACATAGCCCAGCTTTCTGGGCCAACTCACTCAGCTATAGCCCCTAGTTTGTCTTAGTGTGATGAAAAAAGGGCCATTCTTCAAAGCAGGTGGAATGAAAGGTTTCTGTGCAGTTTGAATTGTGATTGTGATCGTGAAAAGGTATGTAGTTCTGTCCTTGAGCTGTTCTTGTCTATTATATCATTCTGTATTACGTTTCACGTTTCATGTCGACCCCAAGGAAGAGGAGCTGCTGCTTTTCTAACAGCTAATGTGGATCCTACTAAAATCCCAAATCGTGCTGAGCTGCACAGCCTCTCCAGAGTGGTGCTATCTCTAGACACAGTACACTTTGACCCCTCCGGATCGACGCCCTGGGAATGGGCTGACCTAACCTTAACAGCCCGTGGTCAACCAGCCAACAGCTAGGATGTAGAGCTGCAGAGAGAGATGCTGTGGCTTGATGGACGTCTCCTGACCCTTGGTGGTGAGCTTGGTCTCATTGGACAGTGTGTTTTGTGCTGATCTGGCAGCACATTTGGCAGGCCATGGTGTCACAGTGACAAAGGGATGAGGTGAGAGAGACAGGCTTGGAGACAGTGGGAGGAGCTGAGAGAGACAGGCGTGGGGACGGTGGGAGGAGGAGGGAGAGACAGGCGTGGAGACAGTGGGAGGAGGTGAGAGAGACAGGCGTGGGGACGGTGAGAGGAGCTGAGAGACAGGCGTGGGGACGGTGGGAGGAGGAGGGAGAGACAGGCGTGGGGACGGTGGGAGGAGGTTAGAGAGACAGGCGTGGGGACGGTGGGAGGAGGAGGGAGAGACAGGCGTGGGGACGGTGGGAGGAGGAGGGAGAGACAGGCGTGGGGACGGTGGGAGGAGGAGGGAGAGACAGGCGTGGGGACGGTGGGAGGAGGTTAGAGGACAGGCGTGGGGACGGTGGGAGGAGGAGGGAGAGACAGGCGTGGGGACGGTGGGAGGAGGAGGGAGAGACAGGCTTGGAGACGGTGGGAGGAGGAGGGAGAGACAGGCGTGGGGACGGTGGGAGGAGGAGGGAGAGACAGGCGTGGGGACGGTGGGAGGAGGAGGGAGAGACAGGCGTGGGACGCTCGGAGGAGGTTAGAGAGACAGGCGTGGGACGGGTGGGAGGAGCTGAGAGAGAGACAGGCGTGGAGACGGTGGGAGGAGGTGAGAGAGACAGGCGTGGGGACGGTGGGAGGAGGAGGGAGAGACAGGCGTGGGGACGGTGGGAGGAGGTTAGAGAGACAGGCGTGGGGACGGTGGGAGGAGGAGGGAGAGACAGGCGTGGAGACGGTGGGAGGAGATTAGAGAGACAGGCTTGGAGACAGTGGGAGGAGGAGGGAGAGACAGGCGTGGGGACAGTGGGAGGAGCTGAGAGAGACAGGCGTGGAGACGGTGGGAGGAGATTAGAGAGACAGGCTTGGGGACGGCGGGAGGAGGTGAGAGAGACAGGCTTGGAGACGGTGGGAGGAGGTGAGAGAGACAGGCTTGGAGACGGTGGGAGCAGGTGAGAGAGACAGGCGTGGAGACGGTGGGAGGAGATTAGAGAGACAGGCGTGGAGACAGTGGGAGGAGGTGAGAGAGACAGGCGTGGAGACGCTTGGGGACGGTGGGAGGAGGTGAGAGAGACAGGCTTGGAGACGCTTGGGGACGGTGGGAGGAGGTGAGAGAGACAGGCTTGGGGACAGTGGGAGGAGGTTAGAGAGACAGGCTTGGAGACAGTGGGAGGAGGTGAGAGAGAGACAGGCTTGGAGACGCTTGGGGACGGTGGGAGGAGGTGAGAGAGACAGGCTTGGAGACGCTTGGGGACGGTGGGAGGAGGTTAGAGAGACAGGCTTGGAGACAGTGGGAGGAGGTGAGAGAGACAGATGTGGAGACGCTTGGGGACGGTGGGAGGAGGTGAGAGAGACAGGCTTGGAGACAGTGGGAGGAGGTGAGAGAGACAGGCGTGGAGACAGTGGGAGGAGCTGAGAGAGACAGGCGTGGGGACGGTGGGAGGAGCTGAGAGAGACAGGCGTGGAGACAGTGGGAGGAGCTGAGAGAGACAGGCGTGGGGACGGTGGGAGGAGATTAGAGAGACAGGCGTGGAGACAGTGGGAGTGAGTTAGCGGTGGTCAGACAGTCACAGTACATGGCAGGCAGCAGGAGACATGCTGTAGATTAGACAGCAGTCAGGGAGACGGACTGGGATGGGATCACCAGGTCCCCAGCTACCCCTGTGTTATGACTCAGAGAGATGTGATATGTGGAGACTAGCTGCCACAGCAACAAAACAAAAACACACCATCTGCAACTCAGGCGATGTTGTTGTGAAAGCAGCAATATCATGTAGAAACTTTATTTAGAACAACCATGTTGTGTATGGTATTAACCTAGCTCTCTACACCTGTATCATGTTGTGTATGGTATTAGCCTAGCTCCTAGCTCTCTACACCTGTATCATGTTGTGTACGGTATTAGCCTAGCTCTCTACACCTGTATCATGTTGTGTACGGTATTAGCCTAGCTCTCTACACCTGTATCATGTTGTGTATGGTATTAACCTAGCTCTCTACACCTGTATCATGTTGTGTACGGTATTAGCCTAGCTCTCTACACCTGTATCATGTTGTGTATGGTATTAGCCTAGCTCTCTACACCTGTATCATGTTGTGTATGGTATTAGCCTAGCTCCTAGCTCTCTACACCTGTATCATGTTGTGTATGGTATTAGCCTAGCTCTCTACACCTGTATCATGTTGTGTATGGTATTAGCCTAGCTCCTAGCTCTCTACACCTGTATCATGTTGTGTATGGTATTAGCCTAGCTCTCTACACCTGTATCATGTTGTGTATGGTATTAGCCTAGCTCTCTACACCTGTATCATGTTGTGTATGGTATTAGCCTAGCTCCTAGCTCTCTACACCTGTATCATGTTGTGTATGGTATTAGCCTAGCTCCTAGCTCTCTACACCTGTATCATGTTGTGTATGGTATTAGCCTAGCTCCTAGCTCTCTACACCTGTATCATGTTGTGTATGGTATTAGCCTAGCTCCTAGCTCTCTACACCTGTATCATGTTGTGTATGGTATTAGCCTAGCTCCTAGCTCTCTACACCTGTATCATGTTGTGTATGGTATTAGCCTAGCTCTCTACACCTGTATCATGTTGTGTATGGTATTAGCCTAGCGCTCTACACCTGTATCATGTTGTGTATGGTATTAGCCTAGCTCTCTACACCTGTATCATGTTGTGTATGGTATTAGCCTAGCTCCTAGCTCTCTACACCTGTATCATGTTGTGTATGGTATTAGCCTAGCTCTCTACACCTGTATCATGTTGTGTACGGTATTAGCCTAGCTCCTAGCTCTCTACACCTGTATCATGTTGTGTATGGTATTAGCCTAGCTCTCTACACCTGTATCATGTTGTGTATGGTATTAGCCTAGCTCCTAGCTCTCTACACCTGTATCATGTTGTGTATGGTATTAGCCTAGCTCCTAGCTCTCTACACCTGTATCATGTTGTGTATGGTATTAGCCTAGCTCCTAGCTCTCTACACCTGTATCATGTTGTGTACGGTATTAGCCTAGCTCCTAGCTCTCTACACCTGTATCATGTTGTGTATGGTATTAGCCTAGCGCTCTACACCTGTATCATGTTGTGTATGGTATTAGCCTAGCTCCTAGCTCTCTACACCTGTATCATGTTGTGTATGGTATTAGCCTAGCTCTCTACACCTGTATCATGTTGTGTATGGTATTAGCCTAGCTCCTAGCTCTCTACACCTGTATCATGTTGTGTATGGTATTAGCCTAGCTCCTAGCTCTCTACACCTGTATCATGTTGTGTATGGTATTAGCCTAGCTCTCTACACCTGTATCATGTTGTGTATAGTATTAGCCTAGCTCTCTACACCTGTATCATGTTGTGTACGGTATTAGCCTAGCTCTCTACACCTGTATCATGTTGTGTATGGTATTAGCCTAGCTCCTAGCTCTCTACACCTGTATCATGTTGTGTACGGTATTAGCCTAGCTCCTAGCTCTCTACACCTGTATCATGTTGTGTACGGTATTAGCCTAGCTCTCTACACCTGTATCATGTTGTGTATGGTATTAGCCTAGCTCCTAGCTCTCTACACCTGTATCATGTTGTGTACGGTATTAGCCTAGCTCCTAGCTCTCTACACCTGTATCATGTTGTGTATGGTATTAGCCTAGCGCTCTACACCTGTATCATGTTGTGTACGGTATTAGCCTAGCTCCTAGCTCTCTACACCTGTATCATGTTGTGTACGGTATTAGCCTAGCTCCTAGCTCTCTACACCTGTATCATGTTGTGTACGGTATTAGCCTAGCTCCTAGCTCTCTACACCTGTATCATGTTGTGTATGGTATTAGCCTAGCTCCTAGCTCTCTACACCTGTATCATGTTGTGTATGGTATTAGCCTAGCTCCTAGCGCTCTACACCTGTATCATGTTGTGTACGGTATTAGCCTAGCGCTCTACACCTGTATCATGTTGTGTATGGTATTAGCCTAGCTCCTAGCTCTCTACACCTGTATCATGTTGTGTACGGTATTAGCCTAGCTCCTAGCTCTCTACACCTGTATCGTGTTGTGTACGGTATTAGCCTAGCTCCTAGCTCTCTACACCTGTATCATGTTGTGTACGGTATTAGCCTAGCTCCTAGCTCTCTACACCTGTATCATGTTGTGTATGGTATTAGCCTAGCTCCTAGCTCTCTACACCTGTATCATGTTGTGTACGGTATTAGCCTAGCTCCTAGCTCTCTACACCTGTATCATGTTGTGTATGGTATTAGCCTAGCTCCTAGCTCTCTACACCTGTATCATGTTGTGTATGGTATTAGCCTAGCTCCTAGCTCTCTACACCTGTATCATGTTGTGTATGGTATTAGCCTAGCTCCTAGCTCTCTACACCTGTATCATGTTGTGTATGGTATTAGCCTAGCTCTCTACACCTGTATCATGTTGTGTATGGTATTAGCCTAGCTCTCTACACCTGTATCATGTTGTGTACGGTATTAGCCTAGCTCCTAGCTCTCTACACCTGTATCATGTTGTGTACGGTATTAGCCTAGCTCCTAGCGCTCTACACCTGTATCATGTTGTGTATGGTATTAGCCTAGCTCCTAGCGCTCTACACCTGTATCATGTTGTGTACGGTATTAGCCTAGCTCCTAGCTCTCTACACCTGTATCATGTTGTGTACGGTATTAGCCTAGCTCCTAGCTCTCTACACCTGTATCATGTTGTGTACGGTATTAGCCTAGCTCCTAGCGCTCTACACCTGTATCATGTTGTGTACGGTATTAGCCTAGCTCCTAGCTCTCTACACTTGCGTAGAGCTAGACTTGAAACTACTTCATTTCTTTATTTCTTAAATGTATTTCTTTAATTTATTCCTTCCAGAAGACCTTGAGTGTTTATCTTCCAAGATTCCCTGTGTGTCCATCGCTCTCACTTCAAACCCCCAAACAAAACAAACCTCTTTATGTATCATTAAGGTCCACTGCAGAGCTAGCCGTGCACAACCTGACACATTCGGGTCCGTGTAACTTGATTTATCTCTGTACTACTCTGACTACTAACTCAGAGGATGACAGTGTGCTGGGGTGGAGATGGGAGGAGGGGAGGAGAGGAGGGGAGAGGGAGGAGGGGTGGAGAAGGAGGAGGGGAGGAAAGAGTGGAGATGGATGAGGAGAGGAAAGGAGGGGAGGAAAGAGAGGGAGGAGGAGAGAAGTAGGAGAGGAGGAGGAAAG
>NW_021822178.1:99137-169257 GCF_901001165.1 Salmo trutta | reverse complement strand
TAGGGCTGGGGTTTAGGCTGGGGTTTAGGGCTGGGGTATAGGGCTGGGGTATAGGGCTGGGGTTTAGGGCTGGGGTTTAGGGCTGGGGTATAGGGCTGGGGTTTAGGGCTGGGGTTTAGGGCTGGGGTATAGGGCTGGGGTATAGGGCTGGGGTTTAGGGCTGGGGTTTAGGGCTGGGGTATAGGGCTGGGGGTTAGGGCTGGGGTTTAGGGCTGGGGTATAGGGCTGGGGTTTAGGGCTGGGGTTTAGGGCTGGGGGTATAGGGCTGGGGTTTAGGGCTGGGGTATAGGGCTGGGGTATAGGGGTGGGGTATAGGGCTGGGGTATAGGGCTGGGGCTATCATAGGGCTGGGGTTCAGGGCTGGGGTATAGGGCTGGGGTATAGGGCTGGGGTTTAGGGCTGGGGTATAGGGCTGGGGTTTAGGGCTGGGTTTAGGGCTGGGGTATAGGGCTGGGGTATAGGGCTGGGGTTTAGGGCTGGGGTTTAGGGCTGGGGTATAGGGCTGGGGTATAGGGCTGGGGTTTAGGGCTGGGGTATAGGGCTGGGGTTTAGGGCTGGGGTATAGGGCTGGGGTTTAGGGCTGGGGTATAGGGCTGGGGTTTAGGGCTGGGGGTATAGGGCTGGGGTATAGGGTTGGGGTATCCTAGGGCTGAGATGATACAGGGCTGGTGTTAGTGTGCCACTGTCTGGCCCCAGCTGCAGCACTACATCCCCTTCCCCACCACCTCACCATCACCCCTCTCTCCCTCCATCACCCCCCATCACACCCCTCCCCTCCATACCCCTCCCCTCCATCACACCCACCCCCCCTCCCCTCCACCCCTCCATCACCCCCCCCCCCCCCCCCCTCACCCCTCCCCTACATCACCCCTCCCGTCCATCACCCCTCCATCACCCCTCCCCTCCAACACCCCTCCATCACCCCTCCCTCCCCCCTCCATCATCCCCTTCCACACCCCTCCCCTCCATCACCCCCCCCCCCCCTCCATCACCCCTCCCCTCCATCACCCCTCCATCACCCCTCCCCTCCATCACCCCACCCTCCATCACCCCTCTCCATCACCCCTCCCCTCCAACTCCCCTCCATCACCCCTCCCCTCCATCCCCCACCCCTCCATCCCCCCTCCCCTCCATCACCCCCCCCTCCACCTCCCCTCCATCACCCTCCCCTCCCATCACCCCTCCCCTCCATCACCCCTCCCCTCCACTCCCTCCATCACCCCTCCCTCCATCACCCCACCCCCACCCCCCACCCCACCACCCCTCCCTCCACACCCCTCCCTCCCCTCCCCCACCCCCTCACCCCTCCCCTCCATCACCCCTCCCCTCCATCACCCCTCCCCTCCATCACCCCACCCCCATCACCCCTCCCCTCCATCACCCCTCCCCTCCATCACCCCTCCCCTCCATCACCCCACCCCCATCACCCATCCCCTCCATCACCCCTCCCCTCCATCACCCCCCCCCTCCACCTCCCCTCCATCACCCCTCCCCTCCATCACCCCTCCCCCATTACCCAACTGTGTTTCCACTCAGTGGCCATTATCTCAGAAACGGCCTTCCGTTTCTAGGGTTTACTGAGACCAACTAGAAACATCCAGTCTGCTCAGTCCTGCGGGTGAAAACAGCTCGTTGATGAGAGGTCCAAGGAGAATGGCAAGAATCACGCCAGCTAACAGGCGGGCCACAAAGAGCCAACTAACGGCACAGTACAAATCTAATCAAATCTTATTTGTCACATGCGCCGGATACAACAGGTGTAGGTGCCTTACCATGAAATGCTTACCTACAAGCCCTTAACCAACAATGCAGGTTTGAGAAAATAGACTTATATATTTACAAAATAAACAAAAGTAAAATAAAAAAATTACCACAAAGAGGCTATTTAGAGGGGATACAGAGTCAATGTGCGGGTGTACAGGTTAGTGGAGGTAATTTGTACATGTAGGTAGAGGTAAAGTGACTATGCATTGATAATAAACAGCGGGTATCAGCAGTGTAAAAACAAAGGGGGGGGGGGGTCAATGTAAATAGTCCGGGTGGCCATTTGATTAGCTGTTCAGGAGTCTTATGGCTTGGGGGGTAGAAGCTGTTAAGGAGTCTTTTTGGACCTAGACTTGGTGCTCCGGTACCGCTTGCCGTGCGGTAGCAGAGAGAACAGTCTATGACTGGAGTCTCTGACAATTTTTAGGGCCTTCCTCTGACACCGCCTGGTGTAGAGGTCCTGGATGGCAGGAAGCTTGGCCCCAGTGATGTACTGAGCCGTACGCACTACCCTCTGTAGCGCCTTACGGTCAGATGCCGAGCAGTCGCCATACCAGGCGGTGATGCAACCGGTCAGGATGCTCTCGATGGTGCAGCAGTAGAACTTTTTGAGGATCTGTGGACCCATGCCAAAACGTTTCAGTCTCCTGGGGAATAGGTTTTGTCTTTCCCTCTTCACGACTGTCTTGGTGATGTGGACGCCAAGGAACTTGAAACTCTTGACCCGCTCCACTACAGCCTCGTTGATGTGAATGGGGGCGTGTTCGGCCCTCCTTTTCCTGTAGTCCACAATCACCTGGTTTGTCTTGATCACATTGAGGGAGAGGTTGTTGTCCTGGCACCACACGGCCAGGTCTCTGACCTCCTCCCTATAGGCTGGTATCATCGTTGTCGGTGATCAGGCCTTCCACTGTTGTGTCGTCAGCAAACTTAATGGTGATGTTGGAGTCGTGCTTGGCCATGCAGTCATGAGTGAACCGGTTGTACAGGAGGGGACTAAGTACCCACCCCTGAGGGGCCCCCGTGATGAGGATCAACGTGGCAGATGTGTTGTTACCTACCCTTACCACCTGGGGGCGGCCCGTCAGGAAGTCCAGGATCCAGTTGCAGAGGGAGGTGTTTAGTCCCAGGGTCCTTAACTTAGTGACAAGCTTCGAGGGCACTATGGTGTTGAACGCTGAGCTGTAGTCAATGAATAGCATTCTCACATAGGTGTTCCTTTTGTCCAGGTGGGAAAGGGCAGTGTGGAGTGCAATAGAGATTGTGTCATCTGTGGATCTGTTGGGGCGGTGTGCGAATTGAAGTGGGTCTAGGGTTTCCGGGATGACGGTGTTGATGTGAGCCGTGACCAGCCTTTCAAAGCATTTCATGGCTACAGACGTGAGTGCTACGGGGCGATAGTCATTGTTAAGGCAGGTTACCTTCGCTTTCTTGGGCACAGGGACTACGGTGGTCTGCTTGAAACGTGTAGGTATTACAACGGTACAATCTCGGGATGAACAACTCGTCGGTCCTTGTCATGGATAAGCTATTGCAGCAGACGACCACAATCAATATCTGCGTGAAATATACAGTGTCTGGCCATCTATCTGATAATAATCAGTCATCACTTTCTCTCTCTCTCTTGTCCTAACAGAGGCAGCCCAGAATCCCCACATCAGGACAGCCAAGAAGGCTCCTCTCGACCTGGACAGACAACACAACCATGTATTCTGCAACAGCAGTATTGGATCAGGACAGACAGACAGACGGCCCAAGGATCTGTCCCAACCACCACCCTTCTGATCAGGACAGACAGACAGACGGCCCAAGGATCTGCCCCCACCGCCACTCTTCTGATCAAGACAGACAGACAGACGGCCAAGGATCTGATCAGGACAGACAGACAGAAGGCCTAAGGATCTGATCAGGACAGACAGACGGCCCAAGGATCTGTCCCAACCACCACCCTTCTGGAAACCTGTGCCTTTAACCAACTCCATCACATCCATTTTGCTTTTGTTTTCTGATTGTTGTTATTTTGGGTTGGAGCTCTGCTACTGGATACATCTCCCGTACTGTCCTGCCCCCTAGTGGACAACAGGATACATCTCCCGTACTGTCCTGCCCCCTGGTGGACAACAGGATACATCTCCCGTACTGTCCTGCCCCCTAGTGGACAACAGGATACATCTCCCGTACTGTCCTGCCCCCTAGTGGACAACAGGATGCATCTGCCGTACTGTCCTGCCCCCTGGTGGACAACAGGATACATCTCCCGTACTGTCCTGCCCCCTTGTGGACAACAGGATACATCTCCCGTACTGTCCTGCCCCCTAGTGGACAACAGGATACATCTCCCGTACTGTCCTGCCCCCTAGTGGACAACAAGATACATCTCCCGTACTGTCCTGCCCCCTGGTGGACAACCGGACTACCACTACTGCCATATGCTGTTGTTGACGGCTTGGGATCGAACCGTTCTCTCTCTCTCTCTCGGGAGAAACACTCAACTCTTATTAAGAGGGTCATGTCACCTTGAATCATCATTCTGAAGTCCTAAACATGTGTGTTTTGAAACATTTCAACAAAAACTTGCTTCATATCGGAAGGAGGAATCCCTCTATGTTCAATACCAGTCAGTCCATCCATACTAACACTGTGTAAAATTGTCACGTGGAAATAGAACATTTTCTTTATTTTTTTGGTAATGCAGTTTATTTTGTAATTTTTTGTTGTTGTTGATCTCCTGATTTATATTTTTCTAAAATGATCATGTGCTCCAATGGACATTTTAAAAAGAAAAAAAGCAACTGCAATATAAAAGATAAAAAATATGACTGGTGTAAAATAAATCAGGGCCAAAAGCTACAGTCTATCTCAGATATCCGTCAGGTCAAGGGGTGTTCGGGCATACAGTCTGGTCAGGAACACACCCATGTCCCTAACAGGACATGCCCTAACAGGAACAGGAAATGTCCCTAACAGGAACAGGAAATGTCCCTAACAGGAACAGGAAATGTCCCTAACAGGAACAGGAAATGTCCCTAACAGGAAATGACAGGAAATGTCCCTAACAGGAAATGTCCCTAACAGGAAATGACAGGAAATGTCCCTAACAGGAAATGTCCCTAACAGGAAATGTCCCTAACAGGAAATGACAGGAAATGTCCCTAACAGGAAATGACAGGAAATGTCCCTAACAGGAAATGTCCCTAACAGGAAATGTCCCTAACAGGAAATGTCCCTAACAGGAAATAGTTTTGTGATGTTTTATCACCTCTGGTAATTTCCCTGAAAAAAAGGCGATGGATGACCTGTTTGTTTCTACGTCAGGGGATTTAAATATGAAGGAGTAATTTAGCCGTTCTCTACCTTCCTGTGGCCTGTTCTTCTTACAAAGCATCAAGTAATACTGTATGTATTCCTGCATAACAAGGCATTATGTGGTGTGTGTGTGTGAGGTGTGTGTGTGTGTGTGTGTGTGTGTGTCTGTGTGTCTGTGTTTGATCCGCAGGAAGGTTTACAGGTAGACTGTTTTGATCCTGTTTCTGCAATGTTGAGTTGTGACATCTGTAATATCATTTAAGCTGCTATCCTTGTACATTGCAGACTGGGCCTGATGTTACCCAGCCTTATTCCTTAGCGATGTAATCCCACCGATGCCCTTAAATTAGCAATCCATAGTCCATTTCTCTCCCTACTGTACCCCAGTCAGATTATAGTCCATATCACTCCATACTGTACCCCAGTCAGATTATAGTCCATATCACTCCATACTGTACCTCAGTCAGATTATAGTCCATATCACTCCCTACTGTACCTCAGTCAGATTATAGTCCATATCTCTCCCTACTGTACCCCAGTCAGATTATAGTCCATATCTCTCCATACTGTACCCCAGTCAGATTATAGTCCATATCTCTCCATACTGTACCTCAGTCAGATTATAGTCCATATCACTCCCTACTGTACCTCAGTCAGATTATAGTCCATATCTCTCCCTACTGTACCTCAATCAGATTATAGTCCATACTGTACCTCAGTCAGATTATAGTCCATATCTCTCCCTACTGTACCTCAGTCAGATTATAGTCCATACTGTACCTCAGTCAGATTATAGTCCATATCTCTCCATACTGTACCCCAGTCAGATTATAGTCCATATCTCTCCATACTGTACCCCAGTCAGATTATAGTCCATATCACTCCATACTGTACCTCAGTCAGATTATAGTCCATATCTCTCCCTACTGTACCCCAGTCAGATTATAGTCCATATCTCTCCCTACTGTACCTCAGTCAGATTATAGTCCATACTGTACCTCAGTCAGATTATAGTCCATATCTCTCCATACTGTACCCCAGTCAGATTATAGTCCATACTGTACCTCAGTCAGATTATAGTCCATATCACTCCATACTGTACCTCAGTCAGATTATAGTCCATATCTCTCCCTACTGTACCCCAGTCAGATTATAGTCCATATCTCTCCCTACTGTACCTCAGTCAGATTATAGTCCATACTGTATCTCAGTCAGATTATAGTCCATATCTCTCCCTACTGTACCCCAGTCAGATTATAGTCCATACTGTACCTCAGTCAGATTATAGTCCATATCACTCCCTACTGTACCTCAGTCAGATTATAGTCCATATCACTCCATACTGTACCTCAGTCAGATTATAGTCCATATCACTCCATACTGTACCTCAGTCAGATTATAGTCCATATCACTCCATACCCTCAGTCAGATTACAGTCCATACTGTACCCCAGTCAGATTACAGTCCATACTGTACCTCAGTCAGATTATAGTCCATATCACTCCATACTGTACCCCAGTCAGATTACAGTCCATACTGTACCTCAGTCAGATTATAGTCCATACTGTACCCCAGTCAGATTATAGTCCATATCTCTCCATACTGTACCCCAGTCAGATTATAGTCCATATCACTCCATACTGTACCTCAGTCAGATTATAGTCCATATCTCTCCCTACTGTACCTCAGTCAGATTATAGTCCGTATCTCTCCCTACTGTACCCCAGTCAGATTATAGTCCATACTGTACCTCAGTCAGATTATAGTCCATACTGTACCTCAGTCAGATTATAGTCCATAGTCCGTATTCAGCCAGCAGTCCTGTCCCAATCTGTTAGTATTCTGCCAGCCGTCCTGTCCCAATCTGTTAGTATTCTGCCAGCCTTCCTGTCCCAATCCGTTAGTAGAGTATTCAGCCAGTCGTCCTGTCCCAATCGTTAGTAGAGTATTCAGCCAGCCGTCCTGTCCCAATCCGTTAGTAAAGTATTCAGCCAGTCGTCCTGTCCCAATCTGTTAGTAAAGTATTCAGCCAGCCATCCTGTCCCAGTCCGTTAGTAAAGTATTCAGCCAGCCGTCCTGTCCCAGTCCGTTAGTAAAGTATTCAGCCAGCCGTCCTGTCCCAATCCGTTAGTAAAGTATTCAGCCAGCCGTCCTGTCCCAATCCGTTAGTAGAGTATTCAGCCAGCCGTCCTGTCCCAATCCGTTAGTAGAGTATTCAGCCAGCCGTCCTGTCCCAATCCGTTAGTAGAGTATTCAGCCAGCCGTCCTGTCCCAGTCCGTTAGTAGAGTATTCAGCCAGCCGTCCTGTCCCAGTCCGTTAGTAGAGTATTCTGCCAGCCGTCCTGTCCCAATCTGTTATTAAAGTATTCAGCCAGCCGTCCTGTCCCAATCCGTTAGTAAAGTATAGTGTCTCTCTGTGTGTGTCTGTGAGAGTGGATTAACGTCATGTCTGTGTGTGGAGAGGCCTCCGTTACCATACATCCCTAAAGGCACCCTATTCCCTATGTAGTGCACTGGGATTTACTTTGACCAGTAGGGCTCTGGTCAAAAGTAGTGCACTATATAGGGAATAGGGTGCCATTTGGGATAAAAACTTGATCATCATCCATCCAGTACCTTTGTTGAAATGTTCCTCCTAAAACAAAGCTGCCAAATTGGTTTGAAGCCAAAAGTTGTGTTTCTCTGTATGTTTAACTGGTTTAAGTGTTTCAGTTTAAACCTCGTCCCTTTAAAATGTTACATTGTTGTTTTTATTGGAAAATTATATTTGTTTAATTGTTGATATCTTCAGAAGATCATAAGAGTTGTGGAATAAACTGAAAACAAGATGTGGTTGTTTTGTTGTTGGTTGAATGTTGCTACATGGACATTGGCCTTTTCTCATTTGGGAAAAAGTCCGTCCCCCGTCCCTTCTCCTACGCCCACCCTCCTCCGTCCAGTCCCCTCTCCTCTGTCCCCCCCCTCCCTCCGTCCGTCCTGTCTTCTCTCCCCCGTCCCCTCCGTCCTGTCCTCTCTCCCCGTCCCCTCTCCTCCGTCCTGTCCTGTCCTTTCTCCCCCGTCCCCTCTCCTCCGTCCTGTCCTTTCTCCCCCGTCCCCTCTCCTCCGTCCTGTCCTGTCCTTTCTCCCCCGTTCCCTCTCCTCCGTCCTGTCCTGTCCTCTCTCCCCCGTCCCCTCTCCTCCGTCCTGTCCTCTCTCCCCCGTCCCCTCTCCTCTGCCCCCACCCTCCGTCCTGTCCTCTCTCCCCCGTCCCCTCTCCTCCGTCCTGTCCTGTCCTCTCTCCCCCGTCCCCTCTCCTCCGTCCTGTCCTCTCTCCCCGTCCCCGGAGAGAGGATGGAGGAGAGAGGATGGAGGAGAGAGAGGATGCAGGAGCGAGAGGATGGAGGAGAGAGAGGATGCAGGAGCGAGAGGATGCAGGAGAAAATCTAATTGAGATAAGGCCATTGACATTATAAATGACATGTGTCTCAGCTGCCTC
The DNA here is from genome assembly GCF_901001165.1 of Salmo trutta. Lineage (NCBI taxonomy): Eukaryota > Metazoa > Chordata > Actinopteri > Salmoniformes > Salmonidae > Salmo > Salmo trutta. The sequence continues at coordinate 160,712 of NW_021822178.1, read as the reverse complement.
TGGGTGGCGACATTTACCACCGTTTCATATGAACAGCACGGAAAGAAGAAGACGACCAACCAAACACTATCGCACCGCCATACTAAATCAATGGAATCTCAATGGAGAATTCAAAACTGTCTGCTTTTATCATTCGAAGCAGTCTTTATTATAAGCCTTATAGTAAAGTGACTAGGGCCTTGGTAAAACAGTCTTTATCATAAGCCTTATATCAAATCAAATGTATTTATAAAGCCCTTCTTACATCAGCTGATATCTCAAAGTGCTGTACAGAAACCCAGCCTAAAACCCCAAAACAGCAAACAATGCAGGTGTAGAAGCACCGTGGCTAGGAAAAACTCCCTAGAAAGGCCAAAACCTAGGAAGAAACTTAGAGAGGAACCAGGCTATGAGGGGTGGCTATGAAAAACTTCCTAGAAAGGCCAAAACCTAGGAAGAAACCTAGAGAGGAACCAGGCTATGAGGGGTGGCCAGTCCTCTTCTGGCTGTGCCGGGTGGAGATTATAACAGAACATGGCCAAGATGTTCAAATGTTCATAAATGACCAGCAGGGTCAAATAATAATCACAGTGTTTGTCGAGGGTGCAACGAGTCAGCACCTCAGGAGTAAATGTCAGTTGGCTTTTCATAGCCGATCATTGAGAGTATCTCTACCGCTCCTGCTGTCTCTAGAGAGTTGAAAACAGCAGGTCTGGGACAGGTAGCACGTCCGGTGAATAGGTCAGGGTTCCATAGCCGCAGGCAGAACAGTTGAAACTGGAGCAGCAGCTCGGCCAGGTGGACTGGGGACAGCAAGGAGTCATCAGGCCAGGTAGTCCTGAGGCATGGTCCTAGGGCTCAGGTCCTCCGGGAGGGGAGGGAGGGAGAGGGAGAGAGAGAGAATTAGAGGGAACATACTTAAATTCACACAGGACACCGGATAAGACAGGAGAAATACTCCAGATATAACAGACTGACCCTAGCCCCCTGACACATAAACTACTGCAGCATAAATACTAATAAAGACTGTTTTATAGTAAAGGGACTAGGGCCTTGGTAAAACAGTCTTTATTATCAGCCTTATAGTAAAGGGACTAGGGCCTTGGTAAAACAGTCTTTATTATCAGCCTTATAGTAAAGGGACTAGGGCCTTGGTAAAACAGTCTTTATTATCAGCCTTATAGTAAAGTGACTAGGGCCTTGGTAAAACAGTCTTTATTATCAGCCTTATAGTAAAGTGACTAGAGCCTTGGTAAAACAGTCTTTATTATCAGCCTTATAGTAAAGTGACTAGGGCCTTGGTAAAACAGTCTTTATTATCAGCCTTATAGTAAAGTGACTAGGGCCTTGGTAAAACAGTCTTTATTATCAGCCTTATAGTAAAGTGACTAGGGCCTTGGTAAAACAGTCTTTATTATCAGCCTTATAGTAAAGGAACTAGAGCCTTGGTGATAATACAAAAACGATAGTTAATTTATGGTAAAAAGTGTAGGCTGATTCCATAATATTAACTCTGAAAATTAGTCAAGGCATTTGATGTAGATATAATTGTAAAAGACATAACGTGGGCAGTGCTCAGGCTGGGCAGAATAAAGTTCCTCTCTCCTTCCTGACTGGATTTCAACCACTTTTAAAATACCGGTAAGTAAATACGGTGGATCAGTATATGACCAAACACCATTTTTAATTTTTTTTTTACCGTTTTAAATAAAAGTGTGACTTTCGATATCACAAACAATGTCGCTAGCTAGCTAAATGATCCACCTGACGGAGTTGTTTCCAATCTTTATTAAAGAAGACCGACAACACGACAACTTACTGACCGCTGCTACCCTATCACTTCTACCCTACCACTGCTACCCTACCACTGCTACCCTATCACTTCTACCCTATCTCTGCTACCCTACCACTGCTACCCAATCACTTCTACCCTATCTCTGCTACCCTATCGCTGCTACCCTATCACTGCTACCTACTGCCGCTGCTACCCTACCGCTGTTACCTACCCCTGCTACCCTACCGCTGCTACCTACTGCTTCTACCTACTGCTTCTACCTACCGTTGCTACCTACCTCTGCTACCCTACCGCTGCTACCTACTGCTGCTACCCTACCACTGCTACCTACTGCTGCTACCCTACCGCTGCTACCCTACCACTGCTACCTACTGCTTCTACCCTACCACTGCTACCTACTGCTGCTACCTACCGCTGCTACCTACTGCCGCTGCTACCCTACCGCTGTTACCTACCCCTGCTACCCTACTGCTGCTACCTACTGCTTCTACCTACCGTTGCTACCTACCTCTGCTACCCTACCGCTGCTACCTACTGCTGCTACCCTACCACTGCTACCTACTGCTTCTACCCTACTGCTGCTACCCTACCACTGCTACCTACTGCTTCTACCCTACTGCTGCTACCTACTGCTGCTACCCTACTCCTGCTACCCTACTGCTGCTACCTACTGTTGCTACCTACTTCTTCTACCCTACTGCTGCTACCTACTGCTGCTACCCACCTCTGCTACCCTACTGCTGCTACCTACTGCTGCTACCTACCGCTGCTACCTACCGCTGCTATCTACCGCTGCTACCCTACTGCTGCTACCTACTGCTGCTACCTACTGCTGCTACCCTACTGCTGCTACCTGTCGCTGCTACCCGCCGCTTCTACCTGCCACTGCTACCCACCGCTGCTACCCACCGCTGCTACCCACCGCTGCTACCCACCGCTGCTACCCACCGCTTCTACCCTACCGCTGCTACCTACCGCTGCTACCCTACCGCTGCTACCTACTGCTGCTACCCTACTCCTGCTACTCTACCGCTGCTACCTACCACTGCTACCCTACCACTGCTACCTACCGCTGCTACTCTACCGCTGCTACTCTACCGCTGCTACCCTACCACTGCTACCTGCCGCTGCTACCTACTTCTGCTACCGTATCGCTGCTACCCTATCGCTGCTACCTACTGCCGCTGCTACCCTACCGCTGCTACTCTACCGCTGCTACCTGCCGCTGCTACCTGCCGCTGCTACCTTACCGCTGCTACCTTACCGCTGCTAACTACTGCTGCTGCTACCCTACCGCTGCTAACTACTACTGCTGCTACCTACTACTGCTAACTACCGCTGCTACCTACTACTGCTAACTACCGCTGCTAACTACTACCGCTGCTACCTACTACTGCTAACTACCGCTGCTACCTACTACTGCTAACTACCGCTGCTAACTACTACTGCTGCTACCCTACTGCTGCTACCTACTTCTGCTACCCTACTATTGCTAACTACTACTGCTGCTACCTACTACTGCTAACTACCGCTGCTAACTACTACCGCTGCTACCTACTACTGCTAACTACCGCTGCTAACTACTACTGCTTCTACCCTACTGCTGCTACCTACTGCTGCTGCTACCTACTGCTGCTACCTACCTCTGCTACCTACCTCTGCTACCTACCTCTGCAACCTACCTCTGCTACCCTACCGCTGCTACCTGCCGCTGCTACCTGCCGCTGCTACTCTACCGCTGCTACCCTACCGCTGCTACTCTTCCGCTGCTACCTGCCGCTGCTACCCTACCGCTGCTACCTACTCCTGCTACCTACTGCTGCTACCTAACGCTTCTACCCACCGCTGCTACCCTACCGCTGCTACCCTACCACTGCTACCTACTGCTGCTACCTACCTCTGCTACCCTACTGCTGCTACTTACCGCTTCTACTCTACCGCTGCTACCTGCCGCTGCTACCTGCCGCTGCTACCCTAACACTGCTACTCTACCGCTGCTACCTGCCGCTTCTACCTGCCGCTTCTACCCTACCGCTGCTAACTACTACTGCTGCTACCCTACCGCTGCTAACTACTACTGCTGCTACCTACTACTGCTAACTACCGCTGCTAACTACTACCGCTGCTACCTACTACTGCTAACTACCGCTGCTAACTACTACCGCTGCTACCTACTACTGCTAACTACCGCTGCTAACTACTACTGCTGCTACCCTACTGCTGCTACCTACTGCTGCTAACTACTACTGCTGCTACCTACTACTGCTAACTACCGCTGCTAACTACTACCGCTGCTACCTACTACTGCTAACTACCGCTGCTAACTACTACTGCTTCTACCCTACTGCTGCTACCTACTGCTGCTGCTACCTACTGCTGCTACCTACTGCTGCTGCTACCTACCGCTGCTACCTACTGCTGCTGCTACCCTACCACTTCTACCTGCCGCTGCTACCCTACCACTGCTACCCTACCACTGCTACCTACCGCTTCTACCTGCCGCTGCTACCTACCGCTGCTGCTACCCTACCACTTCTACCTGCCGCTGCTACCCTACCACTGCTATCTACCGCTTCTACCTGCCGCTGCTACCTGCCGCTGCTACCTACCGCTGCTACCTACTGCTGCTGCTACCCTACCGCTTCTACCTGCCGCTGCTACCCTACCACTGCTACCTACCGCTTCTACCTGCCGCTGCTACCTACCGCTGCTGCTACCCTACCACTTCTACCTGCCGCTGTAACCCTACCGCTGCTATCTACCGCTTCTACCTGCCGCTGCTACCTGCCGCTGCTACCTGCCGCTTCTACCTGTCGCTGCTACCCTACCGCTGCTACCTGCTGCTTCTACCTGTCGCTGCTACCTGCCGCTGCTACCTGCCGCTCTACCCTACCACTGCTACTCTACCGCTGCTACCTACCGCTGCTTCCCTTCCGCTGCTACTCTACTGCTGCTACCCTACCACTGCTACCTACCGCTGCTACCTACCGCTGCTAACTACTACTGCTGCTGCTAACTACTACTGCTAACTACCGCTGCTAACTACTACCGCTGCTACCTAGTACTGCTAACTACCGCTGCTAACTACTACCGCTGCTACCTACTACTGCTAACTACCGCTGCTAACTACTACTGCTCCTACCCTACTGCTGCTACCTACTGCTGCTGCTACCTACTGCTGCTACCCTACTGCTGCTAACTACTACTGCTGCTACCTACTACTGCTAACTACCGCTGCTAACTACTACCGCTGCTACCTACTACTGCTAACTACCGCTGCAACTACTACTGCTTCTACCCTACTGCTGCTACCTACTGCTGCTGCTACCTACTGCTGCTACCTACCGCTGCTACTCTACCGCTTCTACCTGCCTCTTCTACCTGCCGCTGCTACTCTACCGCTGCTACCTGCCGCTGCTACCCTACCGCTGCTACTCTACCGCTGCTACCTGCCGCTGCTACCTGCCGCTGCTACCTACCGCTGCTAACTACTACTGCTGCTACCTACTGCTGCTAACTACTACTGCTAACTACTGCTGCTAACTACTACTGCTGCTACCCTACTGCTGCTAATTACTACTGCTGCTACCTACTACTGCTAACTACCGCTGCTAACTACTACTGCTTCTACCCTACTGCTGCTGCTACCTACTGCTGCTACCTACTGCTGCTGCTACCTACCGCTGCTACCTACTACTGCTAACTACCGCTGCTAACTACTACCGCTGCTACCTACTACTGCTAACTACCGCTGCTAACTACTACTGCTACCTACTGCTGCTACCTACTGCTGCTGCTACCTACCGCTTCTACCCTACCGCTGCTACCTACTGCTGCTACCTACTGTATCTCCATACTGCTGCAACCTACTGTATCTCCATACCGCTGCTACCTACTGTATCTCCATACTGCTGCTACCTACTGTATCTCCATACCGCTGCGACCTACTGTATCTCCATACCGCTGCTACCTACTGTATCTCCATACCGCTGCTACCTACTGTATCTCCATACCGCTGCTACCTACTGTAACTCCATACCGCTGCTACCTACTGTATCTCCATACCGCTGCTACCTACTGTAACTCCATATCGCTGCTACCTACTGTATCTCCATACCGCTGCTACCTACTGTATCTCCATACTGCTGCTACCTACTGTATCTCCATACCGCTGCTACCTACTGTATCTCCATACCGCTGCTACCTACTGTATCTCCATACCGCTGCTACCTACTGTATCTCCATACTGCTGCTACCTACTTTATCTCCATACCGCTGCTACCTACTGTATCCCATTCCGCTGCTACCTACTGTATCTCCATACCGCTGCTACCTACTGTATCTCCATACCGCTGCTACCTACTGTATCTCCATACCGCTGCTACCTACTGTATCTCCATACTGCTGCTACCTACTGTATCTCCATACCGCTGCTACCTACTGTATCTCCATACCGCTGCTACCTACTGTATCTCCATACCGCTGCTACCTACTGTATCTCCATACCGCTGCTACCTACTGTATCTCCATACTGCTGCTACCTACTGTATCTCCATACTGCTGCTACCTACTGTATCTCCATACTGCTGCTACCTACTGTATCACCATACTGCTGCTACCTACTGTATCTCCATACCGCTGCTACCTACTGTATCTCCATACCGCTGCTACCTACTGTATCTCCATACCGCTGCTACCTACTGTATCTCCATACTGCTGCTACCTACTGTATCTCCATACTGCTGCTACCTACTGTATCTCCATACCGCTGCTACCTACTGTATCTCCATACTGCATCTCCATACTGCTGCTACCTACTGTATATTTCCATACTGCTGCTACCTACTGTATCTCCATACTGCTGCTACCTTTCTGTTAATTTGCCATAACAATTAACAGAAAACGTGGACAGTTTTCTAACATACATTTATAAAAGATTTCAAAGGTAAGGAAGCAACATATTAAGGTCTTTGGCTATATTTTCGAAATCTATACTAACTTAATCAAGTAGCTAAAACGTTAGCTAGCTAACCATTAGCATCTAACGTGAACGTTAGCCATCAGTGCTAGGTCGCCATCTTGTTTTCCCCCCTCCCGATCGATATATAACCCTAACAACGGGAAGAGAAACAACTCGATTAACCAGTGTGGTGTCGCATTTTACCGTCAGTCAGGATGTCCAGTCGAGGTTGTGCGGGTCCGTCCGGGCTCCGGAGGAAGCGGGACACCGAGGAGCACCAGAAGGAGAGGAGACGGGCTCTGCAGGCCCGACACCGAGCCAACCTAGCCACCCTGTTCGAGACGCTCAAAACCGTCGTCTGTCCCACATCCAACAAGATGCCTGCTAAGGTAGCTAACTACATGGCTAACAATCTGAACTATCATCCTGTCCTCTCCTTCATGTGTAGCTACTGGTGTCAAAACATTTTTGGTCAGTTACTATGGAGCAACTAGTTAGCTAACTAACTGTTGCTGGGTAGAGAGGGTGTTATTTGGGGCTAACTGTTGCTGGGTAGAGAGGGTGTGATTTGGGGCTAGCTAACTAACTGTTGCTGTGTAGAGAGTGTTATTTGGGGCTAGCTAACTAACTGTTGCTGGGTAGAGAGGGTGTGATTTGGGGCTAGCTAACTGTTGCTGGGTAGAGAGAGTGTGATTTGGGGCTAGCTAACTACTGTTGCTGGGTGGAGAGTGTGATTTGGGGCTAGCTAACTGTTGCTGGGTAGAGAGAGTGTGATTTGGGGCTAGCTAACTACTGTTGCTGGGTGGAGAGGGTGTGATTTGGGGCTAGCTAACTAACTGTTGCTGGGTAGAGAGGGTGTGATTTGGGGCTAGCTAACTAACTGTTGCTGGGTAGAGAGGGTGTGATTTGGGGCTAGCTAACTGTTGCTGGGTAGAGAGGGTGTGATTTGGGGCTAGCTAACTAACTGTTGCTGTGTAGAGAGTGTTATTTGGGGCTAGCTAACTAACTGTTGCTGGGTAGAGAGAGTGTGATTTGGGGCTAGCTAACTACTGTTGCTGGGTAGAGAGAGTGTGATTTGGGGCTAGCTAACTAACTGTTGCTGGGTAGAGAGAGTGTGATTTGGGGCTAGCTAACTACTGTTGCTGGGTAGAGAGAGTGTGATTTGGGGCTAGCTAACTAACTGTTGCTGGGTAGAGAGAGTGTGATTTGGGGCTAGCTAACTAACTGTTGCTGGGTAGAGAGTGTGATTTGGGGCTAGCTAACTAACTGTTGCTGGGTAGAGAGGGTGTGATTTGGGGCTAGCTAACTAATTGTTGCTGGGTGGAGAGAGTGTGATTTGGGGCTAGCTAACTAACTGTTGCTGGGTAGAGAGGGTGTGATTTGGGGCTAACTGTTGCTGGGTAGAGAGAGTTTGATTTGGGGCTAGCTAACTGTTGCTGGGTAGAGAGTGTGATTTGGAGCTAGCTAACTAACTGTTGCTGGGTAGAGAGAGCGTGATTTGGGGCTAACTAACTAACTGTTGCTGGGTAGAGAGAGTGTGATTTGGGGCTAGCTAACTAACTGTTTCTGGGTAGAGAGTGTGATTTGGGGCTAGCTAACTAACTGTTGCTGGGTAGAGAGAGTGATTTGGGGCTAGCTAACTAACTGTTGCTGGGTAGAGAGGGTGTGATTTGGGGCTAGCTAACTAACTGTTGCTGGGTAGAGAGGGTGTGATTTGGGGCTAGCTAACTAACTGTTGCTGGGTAGAGAGGGTGTGATTTGGGGCTAGCTAACTAACTGTTGCTGGGTAGAGAGGGTGTGATTTGGGGCTAGCTAACTAACTGTTGCTGGGTAGAGAGGGTGTGATTTGGGGCTAGCTAGCTAACTGTTGCTGGGTAGAGAGAGTGTGATTTCGGGCTAGCTAACTAACTGTTGCTGGGTAGAGAGGGTGTGATTTGGGGCTAGCTAACTACTGTTGCTGGGTAGAGAGAGTGTGATTTGGGGCTAGCTAACTAACTTGCTGTGTAGAGAGTGTTATTTGGGGCTAGCTAACTAACTGTTGCTGGGCAGAGAGGGTGTGATTTGGGGCTAGCTAACTGTTGCTGGGTAGAGAGAGTGTGATTTGGGGCTAGCTAACTACTGTTGCTGGGTAGAGAGTGTGATTTGGGGCTAGCTAACTAACTGTTGCTGGGTAGAGAGAGAGTGTGATTTGGGGCTAGCTAACTAACTGTTGCTGGGTAGAGAGGGTGTGATTTAGGGCTAGCTAACTACTGTTGCTGGGTAGAGAGGGTGTGATTTGGAGCTAGCTAACTAACTGTTGCTGGGTAGAGAGTGTGATTTGGAGCTAGCTAACTACTGTTGCTGGGTAGAGAGAGTGTGATTTGGGGCTAGCTAACTACTGTTGCTGGGTAGAGAGAGGGTGATTTGGGGCTAGCTAACTAACTGTTGCTGTGTAGAGAGTGTTATTTGGGGCTAGCTAACTAACTGTTGCTGGGCAGAGAGGGTGTGATTTGGAGCTAGCTAACTAACTGTTGCTGGGTAGAGAGTGTGATTTGGAGCTAGCTAACTAACTGTTTCTGGGTAGAGAGTGTGATTTGGAGTTAGCTAACTAACTGTTGCTGGGTAGAGAGTGTGATTTGGGGCTAGCTAACTAACTGTTGCTGGGTAGAGAGAGTGTGATTTGGGGCTAGCTAACTAACTGTTGCTGGGTAGAGAGAGTGTGATTTGGGGCTAGCTAACTAACTGTTGCTGGGTAGAGAGGGTGTGATTTGGGGCTAACTGTTGCTGGGTAGAGAGAGTTTGATTTGGGGCTAGCTAACTGTTGCTGGGTAGAGAGAGTGTGATTTGGAGCTAGCTAACTAACTGTTGCTGGGTAGAGAGGGTGTGATTTGGGGCTAACTAACTGTTGCTGGGTAGAGAGTGTGATTTGGGGCTAGCTAACTGTTGCTGGGTAGAGAGGGTGTGATTTGGGGCTAGCTAACTAACTGTTGCTGGGTAGAGAGTGTGATTTGGGGCTAGCTAACTAACTGTTGCTGGGTAGAGAGAGTGATTTGGGGCTAGCTAACTAACTGTTGCTGGGTAGAGAGGGTGTGATTTGGGGCTAGCTAACTAACTGTTGCTGGGTAGAGAGGGTGTGATTTGGGGCTAGCTAACTAACTGTTGCTGGGCAGAGAGGGTGTGATTTGGGGCTAGCTAACTAACTGTTGCTGGGTAGAGAGGGTGTGATTTGAGGCTAGCTAGCTAACTGTTGCTGGGTCGAGAGAGTGTGATTTCGGGCTAGCTAACTAACTGTTGCTGGGTAGAGAGGGTGTGATTTGGGGCTAGCTAACTACTGTTGCTGGGTAGAGAGAGTGTGATTTGGAGCTAGCTAACTAACTGTTGCTGGGTGGAGAGGGTGTGATTTGGAGCTAGCTAACTAACTGTTGCTGGGTAGAGAGTGTGATTTGGAACTAGCTAACTACTGTTGCTGGGTAGAGAGTGTGATTTGGAGCTAGCTAACTAACTGTTTCTGGGTAGAGAGTGTGATTTGGAGTTAGCTAACTAACTGTTGCTGGGTAAAGAGTGTGATTTGGGGCTAGCTAACTAACTGTTGCTGGGTAGAGAGAGTGTGATTTGGGGCTAGCTAACTAACTGTTGCTGGGTAGAGAGAGTGGGATTTGGGGCTAGCTAACTAACTGTTGCTGGGTAGAGAGGGTGTGATTTGGGGCTAACTGTTGCTTGGTAGAAAGAGTGTTATTTGGGGCTAGCTAACTACTGTTGCTGGGTAGAGAGTGTAAATTTGGGGCTAGCTAACTGTTGCTGGGTAGAGAGGGTGTGATTTGGGGCTAGCTAACTACTGTTGCTGGGTAATGAGAGTGTGATTTGGAGCTAGGTAACTAACTGTTGCTGGGTTGAGAGGGTGTGATTTGGAGCTAGCTAACTAACTGTTGCTGGGTAGAGAGTGTGATTTGGAGCTAGCTAACTACTGTTGCTGGGTAGAGAGGGTGTGATTTGGGGCTAGCTAACTAACTGTTGCTGGGTAGAGAGGGTGTGATTTGGGGCTAACTGTTGCTGGGTAGAGAGAGTTTGATTTGGGGCTAGCTAACTGTTGCTGGGTAGAGAGAGTGTGATTTGGAGCTAGCTAACTAACTGTTGCTGGGTAGAGAGGGTGTGATTTGGGGCTAGCTAACTAACTGTTGCTGGGTAGAGAGGGTGTGATTTGGGGCTAGCTAGCTAACTGTTGCTGGGTAGAGAGAGTGTGATTTGGGGCTGGCTAACTACTGTTGCTGGGTGGAGAGTGTGATTTGGGGCTAGCTAACTAACTGTTGCTGGGTGGAGAGGGTGTGATTTGGGGCTAGCTAACTAACTGTTGCTGGGTAGAGAGAGTGTGATTTGGGGCTAGCTAACTACTGTTGCTGGGTAGAGAGTGTGATTTGGGGCTAGCTAACTGTTGCTGGGTAGAGAGAGTTTGATTTGGGGCTAGCTAACTGTTGCTGGGTAGAGAGAGTGTGATTTGGAGCTAGCTAACTAACTGTTGCTGGGTAGAGAGAGTGTGATTTGGGGCTAGCTAACTAACTGTTGCTGGGTAGAGAGTGTGATTTGGGGCTAGCTAACTGTTGCTGGGTAGAGAGGGTGTGATTTGGGGCTAACTGTTGCTGGGAAGAGTGTGATTTGGAGCTAGCTAACTGTTGCTGGGTAGAGAGTGTGTGATTTGGGGCTAACTGTTGCTGGGTAGAGAGAGTGTGATTTGGGGCTAGCTAACTAACTGTTGCTGGGAAGAGAGTGTGATTTGGGGCTAGCTAACTAACTGTTGCTGGGAAGAGAGTGTGATTTGGGGCTAACTGTTGCTGGGTGGAGAGAGTGATTTCAGGCTAGTAACTGTTGCTGGGTAGAGAGATTGATTTGGGGCTAACTGTTGCTGGGTAGAGAGTGTGATTTGGGGCTAACTGTTGCTGGTTAGAGAGTGTGATTTGGGGCTAGCTAACTACTGTTGCTGAGTAGAGAGAGTGTGATTTGGGGCTAGCTAACTAACTGTTGCTGGGTAGAGAGAGTGTGATTTGGGGCTAGCTAACTAACTGTTGCTGGGTTGAGAGAGTGTGATTTGGGGCTAGCTAACTAACTGTTGCTGGGTAGAGAGAGTGATTTGGGGCTAGCTAGCTAACTGTTGCTGGGTAGAGAGAGTGATTTGGGGCTAGCTAGCTAACTGTTGCTGAGTAGAGAGAGGGTGATTTGGGGCTAGCTAACTGTTGCTGAGTAGAGAGAGTGTGATTTGGGGCTAGCTAACTGTTGCTGGGTAGAGAGTGTGATTTGGGGCTAGCTAACTGTTGCTGGGTAGAGAGAGTGTGATTTGGGGCTAGCTAACTAACTGTTGCTGGGTAGAGAGTGTGATTTGGGGCTAACTGTTGCTGGGTAGAGAGTGTGATTTGGGGCTAACTGTTGCTGGTTAGAGAGTGTGATTTGGGGCTAGCTAACTACTGTTGCTGAGTAGAGAGAGTGTGATTTGGGGCTAGCTAACTAACTGTTGCTGGGTAGAGAGGGTGTGATTTGGGGCTAGCTAACTAACTGTTGCTGGGTTGAGAGAGTGTGATTTGGGGCTAGCTAACTAACTGTTGCTGGGTAGAGAGAGTGATTTGGGGCTAGCTAGCTAACTGTTGCTGAGTAGAGAGAGGGTGATTTGGGGCTAGCTAACTGTTGCTGAGTAGAGAGAGTGTGATTTGGGGCTAGCTAACTGTTGCTGGGTAGAGAGTGTGATTTGGGGCTAGCTAACTAACTGTTGCTGGGTAGAGAGAGGGTGATTTGGGGCTAGCTAACTGTTGCTTGGTAGAGAGGGTGTGATTTGGGGCTAGCTAACTGTTGCTGGGTAGAGAGTGTGATTTGGGGCTAGCTAACTAACTGTTGCTGGGTAGAGAGTGTGATTTGGGGCTAACTGTTGCTGGGTAGAGCGTGTGATTTGGGGCTAGCTGGCTACTCACAGTGAATTTTAGGGTGAACACTTTTCCCGCATTTTGGCCCTCTGTCACTCGTCCCATAACCAAGCAGTCATGTCCCGCATTTTATCAACAAATTCAAACACAGCTAATTTAGATTCTTTTTTTTGATTTTTCCGTATTTCAGTCAGTTGCTAGTAAGATTTAAAAGCTGTTCAGGGTCATGATGGGGCAGCAGGTAGTCTAGGTGTTAGAGCGTTGGGCCAGTAACCAGCAGGTAGTCTAGTGGTTAGAGCATTGGGCCAGTAACCAGCAGGTAGCCTAGTGGTTAGAGCGTTGGGCCAGTAACCAGCAGGTAGCCTAGTGGTTAGAGCGTTGGGCCAGTAACCAGCAGGTAGCCTAGTGGTTAGAGCGTTGGGCTAGTAACCAGCAGGTAGTCTAGTGGTTAGAGCGTTGGGCCAGTAACCAGCAGGTAGCCTAGTGGTTAGAGCGTTGGGCCAGTAACCAGCAGGTAGTCTAGTGGTTAGAGCGTTGGGCCAGTAACCAGCAGGTAGCCTAGTGGTTAGAGCATTGGGCCAGTAACCAGCAGGTAGCCTAGTGGTTAGAGCGTTGGGCCAGTAACCAGCAGGTAGCCTAGTGGTTAGAGCGTTGGGCCAGTAACCAGCAGGTAGTCTAGTGGTTAGAGCGTTGGGCCAGTAACCAGCAGGTAGCCTAGTGGTTAGAGCGTTGGGCCAGTAACCAGCAGGTAGCCTAGGTGTTAGAGCGTTGGGCCAGTAACCAGCAGGTAGTCTAGTGGTTAGAGCGTTGGGCCAGTAACCAGCAGGTAGCCTAGTGGTTTAGAGCGTTGGGCCAGTAACCAGCAGGTAGTCTAGTGGTTAGAGCGTTGGGCCAGTAACCAGCAGGTAGCCTAGTGGTTAGAGCGTTGGGCCAGTAACCAGCAGGTAGCCTAGTGGTTAGAGCGTTGGGCCAGTAACCAGCAGGTAGTCTAGTGGTTAGAGCGTTGGGCCAGTAACCAGCAGGTAGCCTAGTGGTTAGAGCGTTGGGCCAGTAACCAGCAGGTAGTCTAGTGGTTAGAGCGTTGGGCCAGTAACCAGCAGGTAGTCTAGGTGTTAGAGCATTGGGCCAGTAACTAAAAGGTTGCTAGATCGAATCCCTGAGCTGACAAGTGTTAAAGTTGCGTCTATTCGTGTCTGGTATCAGAACAAAATAGTCAGCACATAGTAACTTCTGATTTAGCTGTACTTGAATTAATGCAAACACGTGTGTGGTAAATATGTCGTTCGTATATACGGTCTCTCTGTGACACCTCGCAGGGCAGACAGAAGAAGAGAACGACACATCCTATTGTTCTCTCTTATATACTCTGACAGAGATAGTTCCTGCTCACTGCTGGCCTGTCAGAGGGAGGAGGAGCCTGGTTTAAACTTGCTCCTCCTATCGTCGGCGTGCAGGCTGGTCCCAGCCTCGTGACGCACTTCCTGTTGCCGGTTGTAGTTCTTCAACAGTTGATTTATCCGTAGTTTATATACTTAATATTGTAGCATAGCTTCCCCGGGTTATTATAAAGGTTATGCATACAAATAGCCAGTTCAACCCTAACACAAGGTACAAATCTGTCGTTCTGAACAAGACAGTTAACCCACTGTTGCCCTGTTAGGTCGTCATTGTAAATAAGAATTTGTTCTTAATTTAAAAAATGTTGGTTCCAGACTTGGTGCATTGGTCGGTCCCTCCAGGATTTTGCGCCATTTTTTGTGTGATTTCTGCTGACAAAAATGCTTGATTTTGCGGCAGCTTTTCAGAAATTCTGTGATACATTTTGTTATGTTTTTTTTTTTTTCTCACTTTAATTTCATATAAAGCAATACAAAGTAATATGTGCTCAGTTTTAGGAGGATTTTAAGCAGAATACATAATACAAAAACAATTAGAAACATCTATAGTGCTCAATTTAGTTTATTTTCCTGAACAAACAGCTCCGTCATAATCCACACACACCTCTCCATCAGGATTGGGGTTTACTATCAACACCAGATGCACCTCCCATTCCCACTCTCTCTCTAAAACCCCCCCCCCCAAATAGATTCAAAGCTGATCAATCGCTTTCCATTTGAGGATCGATATTTTGTTTTGCATAAGTTGACTTCAAAATACCTTTTTTCTGAAAGGGTCGTAAGGGAGATAAAAAAACAACTGAGAAGGTAAAATAGTGTATTGTGGTCGATATGTACTTTTAAAACAGCATTACCATTTTTTTTTTAATCCAGAAAGATTGTTCTTTCGTGATCCGTATTACGTTTTACAGAGAGTTTAAAACGGCAAAGCTGACAAATTACACTCAGTGTTTTGAGCAGCTCTCTCCATAGACAGACTGGGGAGAACAGAGTACCGACCACCCTACTAAAGCCAAGGTTAGCGGAGTACCGACCACCCTACTAAAGCCAAGGTTAGAGGAGTACCGACCACCCTACTAAAGCCAAGGTTAGCGGAGTACCGACCACCCTACTAAAGCCAAGGTTAGCGGAGTACCGACCACCCTACTAAAGCCAAGGTTAGCGGAGTAACCGACCACCCTACTAAAGCCAAGGTTAGCGGAGTACCGACCACCCTACTAAAGCCAAGGTTAGCGGAGTACCGACCACCCTACTAAAGCCGAGGTTAGCGGAGTACCGACCACCCTACTAAAGCCAAGGTTAGCGGAGTACCGACCACCCTACTAAAGCCAAGGTTAGCGGAGTACCGACCACCCTACTAAAGCCAAGGTTAGCGGAGTACCGACCACCCTACTAAAGCCAAGGTTAGCGGAGTACCGACCACCCTACTAAAGCCAAGGTTAGCGGAGTACCGACCACCCTACTAAAGCCGAGGTTAGCGGAGTACCGACCACCCTACTAAAGCCGAGGTTAGCGGAGTACCGACCACCCTACTAAAGCCAAGGTTAGCGGAGTACCGACCACCCTACTAAAGCCGAGGTTAGCGAGTACCGACCACCCCTACTAAAGCCGAGGTTAGCGGAGTACCGACCACCCTACTAAAGCCAAGGTTAGCGGAGTACCGACCACCCTACTAAAGCCAAGGTTAGCGGAGTACCGACCACCCTACTAAAGCCGAGGTTAGCGGAGTACCGACCACCCTACTAAAGCCAAGGTTAGCGGATTAAAAGTTTGAGTAAAACGCCACTCACCTTGATTTTTTCAGCGCTTGTCACGGTCTTCCCTGCTACCACTGTAGTCATGGTGATCTGCCACCGCTGTGGGAACTGTTCTGACATTCTCATGTGCTTTGCTGATTCGAAGTTACTGTTTACTGTCGACTTTCTCTAGTTTCCAAAAACATCTTCACCTACCTGGCGGTGCAGGTAGATATTCACCTACCTGGCCGTGCAGGTAGATCTTCACCTACCTGGCCATGCAGGTAGATATTCACCTACCTGGCCGTGCAGGTAGATATTCACCTACCTGGCCGTGCAGGTAGATATTCACCTACCTGGCCGTGCAGGTAGATCTTCACCAACCTGGCGGTGCAGGTAGATCTTCACCTACCTGGCGGTGCAGGTAGATCTTCACCTACCTGGCGGTGCAGATAGATCTTCACCTACCTGGCGGTGCAGGTAGATCTTCACCTACCTGGCGGTGCAGGTAGATCTTCACCTACCTGGCGGTGCAGGTAGATCTTCACCTACCTGGTGATAAATTGGTATTAAGGATCAGATAAAAGTGGAAACTTCAGTTGAATGTTTTGTATTGTAAAGTGTCATTGTAATGTTGTCTGGTCGGTCAGTGGAAGATCTTGGACCATGCCAAAGGATTTCTCAAAGAGCAGGAAGCCTACCTGAGCAGACTGATGCTACTGAAAGGTGAGAGGAACCCTGGGACATTTGATGTGTACAGAAAAAAAAACATGTTCTGTGATTTAAGTGAGCAGTTTCTATTCACCGACATGTGTTTAGGGATATTCCTCGGCAATGAAGGTGGGCCGTGCAGCTTGGATGAAGTAAGAGCAGAGTACCGGAGGCTGCAGTCACACAGCAGGTACACTACCGTTGACATACACTAGATTTTTATTTAACTAGGCAAGTCAGTTAAGAACAAATTCTTATTTACAATGACGGTCTAGGAACAGTGGGTTAACTGCCTTGTTCAGGGGGCAGAACGACTGATTTTTTACCTTGTCAGCTCGGGGATTTGATTCAGCTACCTTTTGGTTACTGGCCCAACGCTCTAACCACTAGGCTACCTGCCGCCCCCATAGATACTGGTGCAAAGCCTGGGTGGCAGGTAGCCTAGCGGGTTTAAGAGCTGTGGGTCAGTAACTGAAAGGTTGCTGGTTTGAATCCCCGAGCTGGCAAGGTGGGGGAAAAAATCTTCCGTTCTGCCCTTGATCAAGGCAGTTAACAACAGCAGCTCCCGCAGCCCCACTGCCCCTCTCTGAGTCAGAGGGGTTAAATGCTGAAGACACATTTCAGTTGAACAACTGCCTAGGTATCCCCTTTCCCTAAGTACAGCGTGCCACCTGCAGTTAGTAGAGATTACCACTGGGGGGCAGCATCTACCCATGTTATTGAACTACTACAGTTATTTATACACAATACACATATATATCAAATCAAATGTATTTATAAAGCCCTTCTTACATCAGCTGATATCTCAAAGTGCTGTACAGAAACCCAGCCTAAAACCCCCAAACAGCAAGCAATGCAGGTGTAGAAGCACGGTGGCTAGGAAAAATCAATTTCTAATGTTATTGTAGATGTCAATTAGCTTCTTTTTTTCAGTCTTACATTAAAAACCTGTCCCCTCCCCTCAGCTCCCTGCACTCCAGAAGACCTGGTGGTCAAAGACGTCATGGCGCGGCTGACAGAGAGGACCTGACTGAGACCAGCGAGGAAGACTCTGCGGAGGAGACTCTGGATGACTCCGTCCCCTCTCAGACCTCCATCAACTCTCTAACCAACATCCTGGAGTTTGAAGGGTGGGGGCTCGTTCCAGGGTTTCCGTGTCGCCGGGGAGATTTTCATTTACGGGACATTTTGAGAAATTTACCAGACCCATATGTATTGGGTGCGTTACCTGATTAGGACGTACCACCCACGGTGCTCAGAATGACAGAAATAACATGTACATTATGGTAATTCATATTACCAGAACATTTAGAATATGGTAATTCATATTACCAGAACATTTAGAATATGGTAATTCATATGAACAGAACGTTTAGAATATGGTAATTCATATGAACAGAACATTTAAAATATGGTAATTCATATTAACAGAACATTTAGAATATGGTAATTCATATTAGCAGAACATTTAGAATATGGTAATTCATATTACCAGAACATTTAGAATATGGTAATTCATATTACCAGAACATTTAGAATATGGTAATTCATATTAACAGAACCTTTAGAATATGGTAATTCATATTAACATGCAAGTCAAGGATGCAACAGCGATGTACGTTTGTTCTTACTGAATTCTGATGTTCACTTTGAAGATGTTAACAAGACGAGCAACGAACAGCAACATCGCTAGCCGATGTCAATCTACTATAGTAGAAACGTGTAGGCTACCTATTCTATTGGTCAGCTTGTCGAGGAAGAAATAGCCTGTTCCAAACAGACTCTGGGACAGTTTTGGGACAGTTTTGAGACGAAAAATCCCAGATTCATACAACCAGTAGGCCTAGGATATATAGGAATTGTGATCCAGTGAATTATAAGTGAAATAATCTGTCTGTAAACAATAGTTGGAGAAATGACTTGTGTCATGCACAAAGTAGATGTCCTAACCGACTTGCCAAAACTATAGTTTGTTAACAAGAAATTTGTGGAGTGGTTGAAAAAACGAGTTTTAATGACTCCAAACTCAGTGTATGTTAACTTCCCACTGACTTCAACTGTATCTATTTTAAATGCAACAGATCAGAACGTTTTAGCTTAAAAATATTGCTAAACTATTATTTCTTCACATTGTATAACTGCAGCAATGTGCACAAGGCAGCAGGCTGTGAGCCACGAACGTTCGTTCCATAACGCAGTTAGTGCAAAAACAACGTTGTCTAAAGGCCACTGCGACATGCTAGCGGTTTCATGTGACGGAGATTAAACCCTCCGTTAGATTACGTAGAACGAGGAGGAGATCTAATAGGCAAGATAAGAACATTGGCTCATAATTTGTAGTAAAACGTTACAACTTTCAACCATTTAAGTATTAAGTTTCCAAAATGCATACTGCCTCCAGCTCATTGCAAAGTGGTGTGTCGTCAGGCTTCCAACAGTTTGACGCCGCGTTCAAAACAACTCGGGGAAATCTCTTGACATCAGTGCGTTCGTTCAAGGAAACTGGGGGGGAAAAATAGTTTTGAATGGTCATCCAACTCGCAACTCGCAAACTCTGGAACTCTCAGACACTCTTTCTAGAGCTCCGACCTTTTTGACCTGAAGGTCACCGACGTCGTGATTTGATCTGGTATTTTTCCAGAGTTCTCCGTTGTCTTGAAGGCACCAGAAGATGCATCAGCAGTAGCAGCTATTGTCTGTCGGGACAGATGATCCACTCAGAGGCTCTGTATCTGTAGGGTGTGATAAATATGACACATAACAGATATACTGAACACACGTGCCAATTTAATTCCACTGAATGATACAAATTAATTTATAGACCCTCAACAGTTATTGACAGTCTGATTATAGACCAAGCTACTGACAGTCAGATTATAGACCAATTTACTGACAGTCAGATTATAGACCAATTTATTGACAGTCAGATTATAGACCAATTTATTGACAGTCAGATTATAGACCAATTTATTGACAGTCAGATTATAGACCAATTTACTGACAGTCTGATTATAGACCAATTTATTGACAGTCAGATTATAGACCAATTTACTGACAGTCAGATTATAGACCAATTTACTGACAGTCAGATTATAGACCAATTTACTGACAGTCTGATTATAGACCAATTTACTGACAGTCTGATTATAGACCAATTTACTGACAGTCAGATTATAGACCAATTTACTGACAGTCAGATTATAGACCAATTTACTGACAGTCTGATTATAGACCAATTTACTGACAGTCAGATTATAGACCAATTTACTGACAGAATGAGTGACAACAGAAGATACTTTTCAAGGGACCAATTCTGTCTCCGCCTTAGTCTCAGTTGAAGCTATTCCCCCAAAATCCAAATTAATCTAAAGTCCTTTTTTTTATTAACAATCTGTCCTGCCAGAATATCACCCTTGGCTGGTTGCTTCTATTAGATGTCCTGTCTCCGTTGAGATGTTTTAACTGTCCGTAGTGCGTTGAGTTAGTGCTGTCCTGGCCTGTTACTGAGGATCAAGGATTTAGCACGAGGGGATTTATATCTGGTGGCACCGTGGGGCACCTCTGACCATGGAGAGTGATTTAAAAAGGGCTCGTTCATTTCACCAATGGTAAATTAATGTATAACCTCCATAAAACAGCGATGATGGTTCCCCTCCTGAGCTTGGTATTAGAATTTAAACTACACAATGTTGTTAAGCATAGTAGACTACAGTAATGTTGTTATCTATAGTAGAATACAGTAATGTTGTTATCTATAGTAGACTACAGTAATGTTGTTATCTATAGTATAATACAGTAATGTTGTTATCTATAGTAGACTACAGTAATGTTGTTATCTATAGTATAATACAGTAATGTTATCCATAGTAGACTACAGTAATGTTGTTATCTATAGTAGACTACAGTAATAATGGACAGTACACACAGCTCTATGCCTTACCTCTCTCTCTCTCTTTCCCCCATCCCTCCCCCTCTCTCCCCATACCTCTCTCCCCATCCCTCTCGCGCTCTCTCTCTCTCCATCCCTCTCTCTCTCTCTCCCCATCTCTCTCTCTCTCCATCCCTCTCTCTCTCTCTCCCCATCCCTCTCTCTCTCCCCCGCTATCTCTCTCTCCCTCTCTCTCTCTGCCCCATCCCTCTCTCTCTCCCCCATCCCTCTCTCTCTCCCCCATCCCTCTCTCTCTCCCTCTCTCCTCATCCCTCCCTCTGTCTCTCCCCCATCCCTCTCCCTCCCCAGGTACTTGTTGTTCTACAGACAGACACTAGAGAAGTTGGTTTGTAGCGGTGTGCTGAGCCCGGGACAGACTGGTCTGGCTGTAGTATCTGAAGCTATCTCAGGCCTGTGGGATAGCTTCTCTCCAGAGCGCCGGGCAGCCTACCAGACCTGTCACCCCCAGCAGAGCACCCTGGGCTGGGAAGGGCCGGCAGAGAGACCCCCTAATCCTGGCCCAGACACCCACCTCCACCTCACGCTCCAGCCTTCCACTCAGGCAAACAGCCAGGGAGCCTCTTCTCCTTCTCCCCATGAAGAGGTGAATACAGCTTTCCTTAAAGTGTTGGGTCGGACCTGTTTTAATGAATTATAATCAATTATTTCATTGATTACTGGATTTTAATTGATTTGGCCAAGTGGCGCAGCGGTCGAAGGCATTGCATCTCAGTGCTAGAGGCGTCACTACAGACCCTGGTTCGATCCCGGGCTGTATCACAACCCGGCAGTGATCGGGAGTCCTATAGGGCGACGCACAGCGTCGTCCGGGTTTGGCCGGGGGGGGGCCGTCAGTGTAAAATATTTGTTCTTACCTGACTTGCCTTAAATAATTTATTAAACTAGGCAAGTCAGTTAAGAACAAATTCTTATTTACAATGACGGCCTACACCTCAGTTTGGCCCCTGTCAGCTCAGCACCGGTCTCTGCTCAGTTTGGCCCCTGTCAGCTCAGCACCGGTCTCTGCTCAGTTTGGCCCCTGTCAGCTCAGCACCGGTCTCTGCTCAGTTTGGCCCCTGTCAGCTCAGCACCGGTCTCTGTTCAGTTTGGCCCCTGTCAGCTCAGCACCGGTCTCTGCTCAGTTTGGCCCCTGTCAGCTCAGCACCGGTCTCTGCTCAGTTTGGCCCCTGTCAGCTCAGCACCGGTCTCTGCTCAGCACCGGTCTCTGCTCAGTTTGGCCCCTGTCAGCTCAGCACCGGTCTCTGCTCAGTTTGGCCCCTGTCAGCTCAGCACCGGTCTCTGCTCAGTTTGGCCCCTGTCAGCTCAGCACCGGTCTCTGCTCAGTTTGGCCCCTGTCAGCTCAGCACCGGTCTCTGCTCAGCACCGGTCTCTGCTCAGTTTGGCCCCTGTCAGCTCAGCACCGGTCTCTGCTCAGTTTGGCTGCTGTCAGCTCAGCACCGGTCTCTGCTCAGTTTGGCCCCTGTCAGCTCAGCACCGGTCTCTGCTCAGTTTGGCCCCTGTCAGCTCAGCACCGGTCTCTGCTCAGTTTGGCCGCTGCGCGAGGGGGAGATGCCTGTGTGCTTCGCGGTTTACCGGATATATTTTCAGCAGTTTTCTTGAAGATCAACTCCGAGACCCAAACGCTGCAGCGCTGTCAGCCGCTGACTTGTCATTCCCACAAGCCACCACACACCACTGTCATCAAATGGACTCATGGTAGCCACAAGTTCTGACTGAGCTCAGTCGTCATGAAACGCAAATACAGCGATGAGTTTCTCTCTCTTAGTTCCACTCAAACTTTGAGAAATAACGGGGAGCGTCCACAATGTGTTTTGTGCGGGGAAGTGCTTATTAATGAGGCTCTGAAAACCAACACATTATTAAAACGACACGTCCTGACCAAACATCCACAACATGACGGTAAATCCAGGGAGTTCTTTCAGAACAGGGCAGAATGTTTCGGGAAATGGTGCTTCGGGGAAACGGTGCTTCGTGAAACAGGGTGGATCATCTACAACAGGAAGTGGTCTCCTGCCTGACTGAGAACCCACTCACACAGTTCTGGGTTGATCATCTACAACAGGAAGTGGTCTCCTGCCTGACTGAGATCCCACTCACACAGTTCTGGGTTGATCATCTACAACAGGAAGTGGTCTCCTGCCTGACTGAGATCCCACTCACACAGTTCTGGGTTGATCATCTACAACAGGAAGTGGTCTCCTGCCTGACTGAGAACCCACTCACACAGTTCTGGGTTGTTCATCTACAACAGGAAGTGGTCTCCTGTCTGACTGAGAACCCACTCACACAGTTCTGGGGTGTTCGTCTACAACAGGAAGTGGTCTCCTGCCTGACTGAGAACCCACTCACACAGTTCTGGGTTGATCATCTACAACAGGAAGTGGTCTCCTGTCTGACTGAGGAAAGCAGTAGATGTTCTGCTCCAGGTTGTGTCAGTCCGGGTTCTCAACTCTGGCGTACTTTAAAAAAACAAGGTACAGAAACAGACTCAGTGCTGAGTATGACCTCTGTGTTGCTCTAAAACTGAGTCCAGAATAGACATGCCTGTTGAAAACTTCAGTTTATTCATGTTCAGAATAAAAAATATTGTTGAATAAAAACGGCACCAGTTCAAACCTATAGTTGTTTTTTTCCCCCCAATAATACTTTCTACAGTGAGATGTACAGTAAACCTGATCATTTTTCATCTGTACTGTTATGGTCACACTATCAAAAAATGGAGCCTGTGTGTTTTGTGTTCTGTTGATCAATCATTTTATTCCAGTTCAGAATAAAACAAAAGATTGTATTTTTAACAGCACCAGTTCCAACCTAGACAGATATGTAAGAGTGTTTTTAATGAGGAGCAATGCTGCCCTACCAAGCAAAACAGGCAGTAACTGCTCGTTTGGTCTAAAATGAGTTAGTCTTTTTTTGCTACATTAACTACATGCTTAATCATGTGGACAAGTATCCTGCCTCGTATTGTGTTCAAGAGAAAATGGGGGTAATGTTAGCAGTAACTGCATAAAGATACTGTGAAACCAAAGGTAAATAAAAGCCATTTTTCCTCAGTTTCACGCTATGAGAAGTTACTGCCTTTTTGCTTGGTAGGGCAGAATAAACATTAGATATTTAAATGGATATTTTATGGCATTATTATATGTTTTTGTCTATATTGCATTTGTTTTAGGCATAAGGGTAATGAAATGTACCAATATTTACATATAGTTGCATATTTCCATGAGTTTGGGTCCCAGGCTGAAAAAGTTAAAGAACCCCTGGGTCAGAGGTCACACCGTCCTATGGAGAGGTCAGGGGTCACACCGTCTCACAGCCTCGTCTCCTTCCTGTGGAGAGGTCAGGGGTCACACCTTCTCACAGCCTCGTCTCCTTCCTGTGGAGAGGTCAGGGGTCACGCCATCTCACAGCCTCGTCTCCTTCCTGTGGAGAGGTCAGGGGTCACACCGTCTCACAGCCTCGTCTCCGTCCTGTGGAGAGGTCAGGGGTCACACCGTCTCACAGCCTCGTCTCCTTCCTGTGGAGAGGTCAGGGGTCACACCGTCTCACAGCCTCCTCTCCTTCCTATGGAGAGGTCAGGGGTCACACCGTCTCACAGCCTCCTCTCCTTCCTATGGAGAGGTCAGGGGTCACACCGTCTCACAGCCTCCTCTCCTTCCTATGGAGAGGTCAGGGGTCACACCGTCTCACAGCGTCCAGCTACCATGTTCTGTTCCAGCTGTTTATCCAGTCAGTGAGCTGCTCTGTTTCTCCAGACAGTGAGCAGTTTTACTAGCGATTTTCCCCTCTCTCCCTCTCCGTCTGTCTCTCCATCCCTCTGGCTCTCTCTCTCTCTCTCTCCTTGGTTTCATCCCTCTCTCCCAGTAAGCTTCTCCCAGGACAAGATGCCACTACTAATCCGTCTGAAAGGGGGAGGAAGGGAGGAAGAGATGGTCTCTCTAGCACCTTGCTTTAGTCTTTAGGGGGTAAAAGACAATAGACAGTAGGGTTAGCCGTTTTAACAGCCAGCATTGTGCCGGCTTTGGTGGTTTGGCTCCCTGTCTAGAAGTCACCCCTCGTCTCTCTATTGTACTGACACACTACACACAGTCATACCACTGGAGAAATGGGGACAGTGACCCCATAGTGATGGAAGACAGTCATACCACTGGAGAAATGGGGACAGTGACCCCATAGTGATGGAAGACAGTCATACCACTGGAGAAATGGGGACAGTGACCCCATAGTGATGGAAGACAGACAGTCATACCACTGGAGAAATGGGAACAGTGACCCCATAGTGATGGATGACAGTCATACCACTGGAGAAATGGGGACAGTGACCCCATAGTGATGGAAGACAGTCATACCACTGGAGAAATGGGGACAGTGACCCCATAGTGATGGAAGACAGTCATACCACTGGAGAAATGGGAACAGTGACCCCATAGTGATGGATGGAAGACAGTCATACCACTGGAGAAATGGGAACAGTGACCCCATAGTGATGGAAGACAGACAGTCATACCACTGGAGAAATGGGGACAGTGACCCCATAGTGATGGATGGAAGACAGACAGTCATACCACTGGAGAAATGGGAACAGTGACCCCATAGTGATGGATGGAAGACAGACAGTCATACCACTGGAGAAATGGGGACAGTGACCCCATAGTGATGGAAGACAGTCATACCACTGGAGAAATGGGGACAGTGACCCCATAGTGATGGATGGAAGACAGACTGTGTTGTTACAACCGTTCCAGAATGTTGATTGTTTGTTTGTTTGTTTGTTTGTTTGTTTGTTGGTTGTCAGGACCTGCTTCAGGATGCCTATGATGTGGTGAAGAAAGAGATGGACTCCATTTCAGACGACAGGTAGATTCACATATTACATTACGCTGATGTAATTACACAGCTATCAATACAGTAAGATGTTACCTGTATTCACCTAGAATGGTGTCTTTCAGTGTCATCAAATATCAACCAATCAAATGTATTTATAAAGACCTTCCTTACATCAGCTGATATCTCAAAGTGCTGTACAGAAACCCCCAGCCTAAAACTCCAAACAATGCAGGTGTAGAAGCACGGTGGCTAGGAAAAACTCCCTAGAAAGGCCAGAACCTAGGGAGAAACCTAGAGAGGAACCAGGCTATGAGGGGTGGCTAGGAAAAACTCCCTAGAAAGGCCAAAACCTAGGAAGAAACCTAGAGAGGACCCAGGCTCTGAGGGGTGACTAGGAAAAACTCCCTAGAAAGGCAGGAACCTAGGAAGAAACCTAGAGAGGAACCAGGCTATGAGGGGTGGCCAGTCCTCTTCATGAGGAGGAGATGCACTGCAGTACTTAATGCAGCTGGTGGCCACACCAGATACTGACTGTTACTTTTGATTTTGACCCCCCCTTTGTTCAGGGACACATTATTCCATTTCTGTTAGTCACATGTCTATGGAACTTGTTCAGTTTGTGTCTCAGTTGTTGAATCTTGTTATGTTTATACAAATATTAACACATGTTAAGTTTGCTAAAAATAAACGCAGTTGACAGTGAGAGGACATTTTCTTTTTTTTTTTGCTGAGTTTATAATAGTGAAAACAATAGGGATCCTATAACGGAACCTTGAGGAACGCCAAAACGTAAAATTGATTTTATCAGAGGACAAACCATCTACAGAGACAAACTGATATCTTTCCGACATATAAGATCTAAACCAGGCCAGAACTTGTCCATGTGGACCAATTTGGGTTTCCAATCTCTCCAAAAGAATGTGGTGATCGACGGTATCAAAAGCAGCACTAAGGTCTAGGAGCACGAGGACAGATGCAGAGCCTCGGTCTGACGCCATTAAAAGGTCATTTACCACCTTCACAAGTGCAGTCTCAGTGCTATGGTGGGGTCTAAAACCAGACTCAAACATTTCCTATACATTGTTTGTCTTAAGGAAGGCAGTGAGTTACTGCGCAATATATTTTTCAAAATGTTTTGAGAGGAATGGGAGATTCGATACAGGCCTCTGACTCATCAACACCAGAAAACACATATACATACATTAGTTGAACATATTCATGAAGTCACATTCACATAATCCTGCCAACCAGCCTTGGGCACTGTCCTGCTATCTATTCCAGTATGGCAGTGGTGTTACCAATCTATAATGTATTCAACAACACCAAATGAGTCATTTGGCCAGTATTAAACATTCAGTAAAGTAGGTCCCGTACAGACAGAATATTCTGCCATCGGTGACAACTGACAAGTGTATATTAACGCCCTAATGAGTCACTGTGATTAGACTTCATTCAGAGTGAAAACCTGGTAGAGAGAGAGAGACAACCATAGATATACTGCTACTCGGCCCAGGAGTCTGGTAGAGAAAGAGAGAGAGAGAGAGACTGCCACACACTGCAGCAGTAGGACTGGGAGTCTGGGCTGAGTAACAGTATAGCAGTAGGACTGGGAGTCTGGGCTCAGTAGCAGTATAGCAGTAGGACTGGGAGTCTGGGCTGAGTAGCAGTAGGACTGGGAGTCTGGGCCGAGTAACAGTAGGACTGGGAGTCTGGGCTGAGTAGCAGTATAGCAGTAGGACTGGGAGTCTGGGCTGAGTAACAGTATAGCAGTAGGACTGGGAGTCTGGGCTGAGTAGCAGTAGGACTGGGAGTCTGGGCCGAGTAACAGTAGGACTGGGAGTCTGGGCTGAGTAGCAGTATAGCAGTAGGACTGGGAGTCTGGGCTGAGTAACAGTATAGCAGTAGGACTGGGAGTCTGGGCTGAGTAGCAGTAGGACTGGGAGTCTGGGCCGAGTAACAGTAGGACTGGGAGTCTGGGCTGAGTAGCAGTATAGCAGTAGGACTGGGAGTCTGGGCTGAGTAACAGTATAGCAGTAGGACTGGGAGTCTGGGCTGAGTAGCAGTAGGACTGGGAGTCTGGGCCGAGTAACAGTAGGACTGGGAGTCTGGGCTGAGTAGCAGTATAGCAGTAGGACTGGGAGTCTGGGCTGAGTAACAGTAGGACTGGGAGTCTGGGCTGAGTAGCAGTATAGCAGTAGGACTGGGAGTCTGGGCTGAGTAGCAGTATAGCAGTAGGACTGGGAGTCTGGGCTGAGTAGCAGTAGGACTGGCAGCCTGGGCTGAGTAGCAGTAGGACTGGGAGTCTGGGCTGAGTAGCAGTAGGACTGGGAGTCTGGGCTGAGTAGCAGTAGGACTGGGAGTCTGGGCTGAGTAGCAGTATAGCAGTAGGACTGGGAGTCTGGGCTGAGTAACAGTAGGACTGGGAGTCTGGGCTGAGTAGCAGTATAGCAGTAGGACTGGGAGTCTGGGCTGAGTAGCAGTAGGACTGGGAGTCTGGGCTGAGTAGCAGTAGGACTGGGAGTCTGGGCTGAGTAGCAGTAGGACTGGGAGTCTGGGCTGAGTAGCAGTAGGACTGGGAGTCTGGGCTGAGTAGCAGTAGGACTGGGAGTCTGGGCTGAGTAGCAGTAGGACTGGGAGTCTGGGCTGAGTAGCAGTATAGCAGTAGGACTGGGAGTCTGGGCTGAGTAACAGTATAGCAGTAGGACTGGGAGTCTGGGCTGAGTAGCAGTATAGCAGTAGGACTGGGAGTCTGGGCTGAGTAACAGTATAGCAGTAGGACTGGGAGTCTGGGCTGAGTAACAGTATAGCAGTAGGACTGGGAGTCTGGGCTGAGTAACAGTATAGCAGTAGGACTGGGAGTCTGGGCTGAGTAGCAGTATAGCAGTAGGACTGGGAGTCTGGGCTGAGTAACAGTATAGCAGTAGGACTGGGAGTCTGGGCTCAGTAGCAGTATAGCAGTAGGACTGGGAGTCTGGGCTCAGTAGCAGTATAGCAGTAGGACTAGCCCCTTCTTGCCTTGTCTCTCAGATGGTTCACAGCTTTGTGGAAGTTACCTGTCGTGCTGATATTTAGGCTGAGGTATGTATAGTTTTTTTTGTGTGCTTTTGGGCAACGGTGTCTACATGGAATTTATATTTGTGGTCCTGGCAACTGGACCTTTTTTGGAACACTGTTATTTTTGTCTTAGTGAGATTTACTGTCAGGGCCCAGGTCTGTCAGGGCCCAGGTCTGTCAGGGCCCAGGTCTATCAGGGCCCAGGTCTGTCAGAATCTGTGCAGAAGATCTAGGTGCTGCTGTAGGCCCTCCTTGGTTAGGGACAGGAGCGCCAGATCATCAGCAAACAGTAGACATTTGACTTCAGACTCTAGTAGGGTGAGGGCCGGGTGCTGCAGACTGTTCTAGTGTCCTCACCAATTCGTTGATATATATGTTAAAGAGGGTGGGGCTTAAGGTGCATCCCTGTCTCGCCCCACGGCCCCATGGGAAGAAATCTTTGTTTATATTGTTCATTTTAACTGCTCACTTGGTGTTTGGGAGATAAACATACGATATTATAAAATCCATGTACACAAACAACGTTTTTCATCCATTTGTATAGCAGACCCTTTTGCCAAATTGAGTCAAAAGCTTTATTTTTATTTTTTGTTAAATCAACAAAGCATGAGAAGACTTCGTTTTTGTTTTGTCTGTTTGTCAATAAGGGTGTGCAGGGATACGTGGTCTGTCTGTCGTACGGTATTTCTTTAGTAAAACAATTTAACATTTTACTCAGGACATTGTTTTCCACTGAGGAAATGTTGGAGTCTGATGTTGATGATACTGCAGAGGATTTATCAGAGACGGCTGTTGACACAGATTCCACAGTAAATATTGGGGTCAAATTTGTCTCCACTTTTGTGTGTGGGGGGGAGGGGGGGTCAGGCCTTGGTTCCAAATATTGGGGAAGATGCCAGAGCTGAGGATAATGTTTAGTAATTGCCTATTTTAATTTATGGTCTGTATATTTTATCATTGTGTTTAGTATACCATCAACACCACATCCCTGTTTGGGTTGGAGGGTTTGTATTTGGTCCTGGAGAGAAAGAGACAGGATAGAGGGGCGAGGAGAGAGAGGAGAGAGAGGAGAGAGAGAGAGAGAGAGGGAGAGGGTAGAAGGTAGAGGAGAGAGAGAGAGAGAGAGACAGACAGGATAGAGGAGAGAGGGGGAGGAGAGAGAGAGAGACAGGATAGAGGAGAGAGGGAGAAGAGAGAGAGAGAGGGTAGAGGAGAGAGGGGGAGAAGGGAGAGAGGGGGAGAAGAGAGAGAGGAGAGAGAGAGAGAGGGTAGAGAAGAGAGAGAGAGAGAGAGAGGGTAAAGGTGGTGGCTTTGGAGCAGCTCTCATTAAGAATTCACTTTTAATTAGGTCTCCCTCAACTAAGGACTGGACCCTGACGTGCCCTGGATAACACACACACACACACACACACACACACACACACCCATGTACTGGCAGGGAACGTGGTTCACATGAAGTCCCTCTGCCTCCATCTTCCCTAATGTTAATACTGGCAGGAAGAAGCTGTTCCCTCCCTCATCCCTCCCTCCCTCCCTCTCTCCCTCCTCCCTCCCTCCTCCCTCTCTCTCTCCATCCTTCCTCCCTGATCTAGTCCCTGGTAAGAACCTATTCCCTCCCCCCCTCCAGGGGCAGGAACAGCAGGAACAGGGGCAGGAACAGGAGGAACAGGGGCAGGAACAGGAGGAACAGGGGCAGGAACAGGAGGAACAGGAGGCAGGAACAGGAGGAACAGGGGCAGGAACAGGAGGAACAGGGGCAGGAACAGGAGGAACAGGGGCAGGAACAGGAGGAACAGGGGCAGGAACAGGAGGAACAGGGGCAGGAACAGGAGGAACAGGGGCAGGAACAGGAGGAACAGGGGCAGGAACAGGAGGAACAGGGGCAGGAACAGGAGGACAGGGGCAGGAACAGGAGGAACAGGGGAAAACATGTCATCTGTTTCCACTCAATAGTGAGTGCCTCACGAAAGTCAGAAATAGCGATATAATAAATGCCTTACCTTTGATGATCTTCTTCTGTTGGCACTCCAAAAGGTCCCAGATACATCACAAATGGTCCTTTTGTTCGATAATGTCCTTCTTTATATCCATAAAAACTCAGTTTAGCTGGCGCGCTTCAGTCAATAATCCACCCAGTTTCCCTCCATCAAAATGCATACAAAATGAATCCCAAACATTACTAATAAACTATTCCAAACAAGTCAAACAACGTTTATAATCAAACCTTAGGTACCCTAATACGTAAATAAACGATACAATTTTAAGACGGAGAATCGTTATTGTTTTTACCGGAGAAAAATACCAAAGAACGCGCTCTCTTCCACGCGCTTGGAAACACTACAGCCAAAATGGAAGCCACCTAGAAAAACTACAGTTTCTGGCTCATTTTCCCAAAAACCAGCATGAAACTCTTTCTAAAGACTGTTGACATCTAGTGGAAGCCCTAGGAACTGCAATATGGGAGGATTTCGCCTTATAATAAAAGTGACAGCCATTGAAAACAGTGGTAGGCTGAATTTCTTTTTGTTCTGTTATTCCCACAGACATTATTTTAACAGTTTTCGAAACTTTAGAGTGTTTTCTATCCAAATCTACCAATTATATGCATATCTTAGCTTCTGGGCCTGAGTAACAGGCAGTTTACTTTGGGCGCGCTTTTCATCCGGATGTGAAAATACTGCCCCCTACCCAAGAGAGGTTAATAATCCCCCCTGCGCTGTGTTCTTCCAGGCCTACACCTCTGTATTGCCTTACTGTAGGAATAGTCCATTAGGATAACAATAGGGGAATCTCAATGGCTTTCTTCTCTCCTCACCTCCTTCTCGAAACCCATTGGAGGAGAAGGTCAGAGGGGAGGGACCTACTGGCTTTCTCATCCAATGTGATTTAAGGAGGCGAGGAGAAAAGGACTCAAGGAGTATGTTCTTGAGACTGTCCCAATTCTCTCTCGCTCTCTCTCTCTTATTAATAATCACCTTCCCTACTCAGTCTCCTTTCCCTGCTCCTCTGTCCTCTGCTGTACTGTAGGACTGGTGGTGTAACAGGAGAATAATGGTTTCTTCCTGCTGTTGGTTCATTACCAACGACTTCTCTCTGTGTGTCTCCAGTCCTGTCCTGGCCCCTCCTCAGTGTGGGGACTTCGAGAAGCTCCGGGAGATCTACAAGGACATCATGTGTTTCGTCAAGACTCAGATGGTGGAGGAACCAGGACATAACCAGGTACGAACCAGGACATAATCAGGTAGGAACCAGAACATAACCAGGTATGGTAGGAACCAGGACATAACCAGGTATGGTAGGAACCAGAACATAACCAGGTAGGAACCAGAACATAACTAGGTAGGAACCAGGACATAACCAGGTATGGTAGGAACCAGAACATAACCAGGTAGGTACCAGGACATAACCAGGTAGGAACCAGGACATAACCAGGTATGGTAGGAACCAGAACATAACCAGGTATGGTAGGAACCAGAACATAACTAGGTAGGAACCAGGACATAACCAGGTAGGTAGAAACCAGAACATAACCAGGTAGGAACCAGGACATAACCAGGTAGGTAGAAACCAGAACATAACTAGGTAGGAACCAGGACATAACCAGGTATGGTAGGAACCAGAACATAACCAGGTATGGTAGGAACCAGAACATAACCAGGTATGGTAGAAACCAGAACATAACCAGGTATGGTAGGAACCAGAACATAACCAGGTAGGAACCAGGACATAACCAGGTATGGTAGGAACCAGGACATAACCAGGTAGGAACCAGAACATAACCAGGTAGGAACCAGAACATAACCAGGTAGGAACCAGAACATAACTAGGTAGGAACCAGGACATAACCAGGTATGGTAGAAACCAGGACATAACCAGGTATGGTAGGAACCAGAACATAACCAGGTATGGTAGGAACCAGAACATAACCAGGTATGGTAGGAACCAGAACATAACCAGGTAGGAACCAGAACATAACCAGGTATGGTAGGAACCAGAACATAACCAGGTAGGAATCAGAACATAACCAGGTATGGTAGAAACCAGAACATAACCAGGTAGGAACCAGAACATAACCAGGTATGGTAGAAACCAGAACATAACCAGGTATGGTAGGAACCAGAACATAACCAGGTAGGAACCAGGACATAACCAGGTATGGTAGGAACCAGGACATAACCAGGTAGGAACCAGAACATAACCAGGTAGGAACCAGAACATAACCAGGTAGGAACCAGAACATAACTAGGTAGGAACCAGGACATAACCAGGTATGGTAGAAACCAGGACATAACCAGGTATGCTAGGAACCAGAACATAACCAGGTATGGTAGGAACCAGAACATAACCAGGTATGGTAGGAACCAGAACATAACCAGGTAGGAACCAGAACATAACCAGGTATGGTAGGAACCAGAACATAACCAGGTAGGAATCAGAACATAACCAGGTATGGTAGGAACCAGAACATAACCAGGTATGGTAGAAACCAGAACATAACCAGGTAGGAACCAGGACATAACCAGGTAGGAACCAGAACATAACCAGGTAGGAACCAGGACATAACCAGGTAGGAACCAGAACATAACCAGGTAGGAACCAGGACATAACCAGGTATGTTAGGAACCAGAACATAACCAGGTAGGATCCAGGACATAACCAGGTATGGTAGGAACCAGGACATAACCAGGTATGGTAGGAACCAGGACATAACCAGGTAGGAACCAGGACATAACCAGGTATGGTAGGAACAGAACATAACCAGGTAGGAACCAGGACATAACCAGGTATGGTAGAAACCAGAACATAACCAGGTATGGTAGGAACCAGAACATAACCAGGTATGGTAGGAACCAGGACATAACCAGGTATGGTAGGAACCAGAACATAACCAGGTATGGTAGGAACCAGGACATAACCAGGTATGGTAGGAACCAGGACATAACCAGGTATGGTAGGAACCAGAACATAACCAGGTATGGTAGAAACCAGAACATAACCAGGTAGGAACCAGGACATAACCAGGTAGGAACAAGAACATAACCAGGTAGGAACCAGGACATAACCAGGTAGGAACCAGAACATAACCAGGTAGGAACCAGGACATAACCAGGTATGGTAGGAACCAGAACATAACCAGGTAGGATCCAGGACATAACCAGGTATGGTAGGAACCAGGACATAACCAGGTATGGTAGGAACCAGAACATAACCAGGTATGGTAGAAACCAGAACATAACCAGGTAGGAACCAGAACATAACCAGGTATGGTAGAAACCAGAACATAACCAGGTATGGTAGGAACCAGAACATAACCAGGTAGGAACCAGGACATAACCAGGTATGGTAGGAACCAGGACATAACCAGGTAGGAACCAGAACATAACCAGGTAGGAACCAGAACATAACCAGGTAGGAACCAGAACATAACTAGGTAGGAACCAGGACATAACCAGGTATGGTAGAAACCAGGACATAACCAGGTATGGTAGGAACCAGAACATAACCAGGTATGGTAGGAACCAGAACATAACCAGGTATGGTAGGAACCAGAACATAACCAGGTAGGAACCAGAACATAACCAGGTATGGTAGGAACCAGAACATAACCAGGTAGGAATCAGAACATAACCAGGTATGGTAGAAACCAGGACATAACCAGGTATGGTAGGAACCAGAACATAACCAGGTAGGAACCAGAACATAACCAGGTAGGAACCAGAACATAACCAGGTATGGTAGAAACCAGAACATAACCAGGTAGGAACCAGAACATAACCAGGTATGGTAGGAACCAGAACATAACCAGGTAGGAACCAGAACATAACCAGGTAGGAACCAGAACATAACCAGGTATGGTAGGAACCAGAACATAACCAGGTAGGAACCAGAACATAACCAGGTAGGAACCAGAACATAACCAGGTAGGAACCAGAACATAACCAGGTAGGAACCAGAACATAACCATACCAGTCTCCATATAGGACCTGTGTCTGTCTGTCTGTCTGTCTGTCTGTCTGTCTACCAGATAACAGGATCTTCTCTCTCCATGTAGGACCTGCCTGTCTGTCTGTCTGTCTGTCTGTCTGTCTGTCTGTCTGTCTGTCCACCAGATAACAGGATTTTCTCTCTCCATGTAGGACCTCTGTCTGTCTGTCTGTCTGTCTGTCTGTCTGTCTGTCTGTCTGTCTGTCCACCAGATAACAGGATCTTCTCTCTCCATGTAGGACCTCTGTCTGTCTGTCTGTCTGTCTGTCTGTCTGTCTGTCTGTCTGTCTGTCTGTCTGTCTGTCTGTCTGTCTGTCTGTCTGTCTGTCTGTCTGTCTGTCTGTCTGTCTGTCTGTCTGTCTGTCTGTCTGTCCGTCCACCAGATAACAGGATCTTCTCTCCATGTAGGACCTGTGTCTGTCTGCTGTGAGGGACTATGAGGAGATCTTTCTCCAGTGTTCAGAGTCCTTCGACAGTGAGGACATGTGATCCACAGGAGGCTGCTGTCCGGAATGACATCAAACACCTGGAAACCGTGGAAACCAATATATTTAATACCGTCCCACTGATTCAGCTCCAGCCAATTACCAACGAGCCTGTTCTCCCCGATTTTAAAACCTCTTTACCAACTTCCTGTCATGTCAACACCTATTTGTTGTACAAGTGTTTGTTCCTGGTGAAATGAAAGACACATTGTTTACTTATTATGACTTGTTAAATGATCACTTTTTGTGATTTGTTTTATAAATGTTCAGCTTTTAAAAAAAATATATATATATTGTTCCGGGCTTTTCTACCCGTTTATTATTATTATAGACATATTTTATACTCTGTTCAGTTTTATATATGATGTTTTATTCTCTGTACATTCATGTTCAGTTTTATATATGATGTTTTATATTCTGTACATTCATGTTTAGTTTTATATATGATGTTTTATATTCTGGTTAGAGGAAAATCATTCAGCAGTTTCTATTTGATGTGTATCATTGTTCAGCCGTTTTAAACCGTTCAGAATCAGCATTTTGTCCAGACAGTCTTTCTCTGTGTATTAAAACCTCAGCTCAGAGTGTGATAGAGAGGGGTGGTTGGGACGCGGAAGAATTTCCCAAATCCTGAAAATAAAATTTAAAAGAAATAAAACACATTTTTTTAAATATATCGCCTTTTGTATCTTTATATCATTGTAATGTGGTTAACCTTAAAAATGTAAATTAACATGATTTAAAATCTTAAAATGCAACCAGAGTGGCCCTTCGATCGTGGGGAAAAGGGCTGCACTTGAGTCTGAATGATTCTAGTGTGGCCTTTTGAGCCGCTACGCAATACCCATAAAACCTAGCGGTCAAACAGGGAAATGGTTCCAATCGTTTATCCACCGTTCAGTTTTATGGAACCGCTGGTCGACAGGCTTCTGAGCCTCACGGTCACTGGTTACATTCTAGAAATACAGATCACGGGTGGCAGTGTCTGGATGAGGCTGTCTGTCTGTCCCCTCTCTTCTACCTTATAGTGAGACCAGTCCCCAGCTGTGCCTAAAGCCCCAGTCTCCACCTCACACTGCCTGAAGCCCATGGTTGTCTGTCTGTCTGTCTGTCTGTCTGTCTGTCTGTCTGTCTCTTCCCCCAGCCCAGTCCTCTTTCTGCCTAGTGATCATTTCCTAGCTTCAACCCCATCCTAACACAGCCTGAGTGTCTGCCAGTCTCCCCAGCCTGGTACCGTCTGCCTTAGTGAGAAACAGTCCCCAGTATCATCCTAACAGTGAGGACAGTATCATCCTATCAGTGAGGACAGTATCATCCTATCAGTGAGGACAGTATCATCCTAACAGTGAGGACAGTATCATCCTATCAGTGAGGACAGTATCATCCTATCAGTGAGGACAGTATCATCCTATCAGTGAGGACAGAATCATCCTATCAGTGAGGACAGAATCATCCTAACAGTGAGGACAGTATCACCCTATCAGTGAGGACAGTATCATCCTATCAGTGCCTGAGGACAGTATCATCCTAACAGTGAGGACAGTATCACCCTATCAGTGAGGACAGTATCATCCTATCAGTGCCTGAGGACAGTATCATCCTATCAGTGCCTGAGGACAGTATCATCCTATCAGTGAGGACAGTATCATCCTATCAGAGCCTGAGGACAGTATCATCCTATCAGTGAGGACAGTATCTTCCTAACAGTGAGGACAGTATCATCCTATCAGTGAGGACAGTATCATCCTAT
This sequence comes from Salmo trutta, assembly GCF_901001165.1. Taxonomy (NCBI): domain Eukaryota; kingdom Metazoa; phylum Chordata; class Actinopteri; order Salmoniformes; family Salmonidae; genus Salmo; species Salmo trutta. The sequence goes on along the minus strand of NW_021822178.1, from coordinate 124,202 downwards.
CAGTGAGGACAGTATCCTATCAGTGAGGACAGTATCATCCTATCAGTGAGGACAGAATCATCCTATCAGTGAGGACAGAATCATCCTAACAGTGAGGACAGTATCACCCTATCAGTGAGGACAGTATCATCCTATCAGTGCCTGAGGACAGTATCATCCTAACAGTGAGGACAGTATCACCCTATCAGTGAGGACAGTATCACCCTATCAGTGAGGACAGTATCATCCTATCAGTGAGGACAGTATCATCCTATCAGTGCCTGAGGACAGTATCATCCTATCAGTGAGGACAGTATCATCCTATCAGAGCCTGAGGACAGTATCATCCTATCAGTGAGGACAGTATCATCCTAACAGTGAGGACAGTATCATCCTAACAGTGAGGACAGTATCATCCTATCAGTGAGGACAGTACCATCCTATCAGTGCCTGAGGACAGTATCATCCTATCAGTGACAGTATCATCCTATCAGTGCCTGAGGACAGTATCATCCTATCAGTGAGGACAGTATCATCCTAACAGTGAGGACAGTATCACCCTATCAGTGAGGACAGTATCATCCTATCAGTGCCTGAGGACAGTATCATCCTATCAGTGAGGACAGTATCATCCTATCAGTGAGGACAGTATCATCCTATCAGTGAGGACGGTATCATCCTATCAGTGAGGACAGTATCATCCTATCAGTGAGGACAGTATCATCCTATCAGTGCCTGAGGACAGTATCATCCTATCAGTGAGGACAGTATCATCCTATCAGTGAGGACAGTATCATCCTATCAGTGAGGACAGTATCATCCTAACAGTGAGGACAGTATCATCCTATCAGTGAGGACAGTATCATCCTATCAGTGAGGACAGTATCATCCTATCAGTGAGGACAGTATCATCCTATCAGTGAGGACAGTATCATCCTAACAGTGAGGACAGTATCATCCTATCAGTGAGGACAGTATCATCCTATCAGTGAGGACAGTATCATCCTATCAGTGAGGACAGTATCATCCTATCAGTGAGGACAGTATCGTCCTATCTGTGCGCTGCCTCCCAGGCCTTCAACGATCTGTCTGTGTGCTGCCTCCCAGGCCTTCAACAATCTGTCTGTGTGCTGCCTCCCAGACCTTCATATATCTGTCTGTGTGCTGCCTCCCAGGCCTTCATATATCTGTCTGTGTGCTGCCTCCCAGGCCTTCATATATCTGTCTGTGTGCTGCCTCCCAGGCCTTCATATATCTGTCTGTGTGCTGCCTCCCAGACCTTCATATATCTGTCTGTGTGCTGCCTCCCAGACCTTCATATATCTGTCTGTGTGCTGCCTCCCAGGCCTTCATATATCTGTCTGTGTGCTGCCTCCCAGACCTTCATATATCTGTCTGTGTGCTGCCTCCCAGGCCTTCATATATCTGTCTGTGTGCTGCCTCCCAGGCCTTCATATATCTGTCTGTGTGCTGCCTCCCAGACCTTCATATATCTGTCTGTGTGCTGCCTCCCAGACCTTCATATATCTGTCTGTGTGCTGCCTCCCAGGCCTTCATATATCTGTCTGTGTGCTGCCTCCCAGACCTTCATATATCTGTCTGTGTGCTGCCTCCCAGGCCTTCATATATCTGTCTGTGTGCTGCCTCCCAGACCTTCATATATCTGTCTGTGTGCTGCCTCCCAGACCTTCATATATCTGTCTGTGTGCTGCCTCCAAGGCCTTCATATATCTGTCTGTGTGCTGCCTCCCAGGCCTTCATATATCTGTCTGTGTGCTGCCTCCCAGGCCTTCATATATCTGTCTGTGTGCTGCCTCCCAGGCCTTCATATATCTGTCTGTGTGCTGCCTCCAAGACCTTCATATATCTGTCTGTGTGCTGCCTCCCAGACCTTCATATATCTGTCTGTGTGCTGCCTCCCAGGCCTTCATATATCTGTCTGTGTGCTGCCTCCCAGGCCTTCATATATCTGTCTGTGTGCTGCCTCCCAGGCCTTCATATATCTGTCTGTGTGCTGCCTCCCAGGCCTTCAACGATCTGTCTGTGTGCCTCCTCCCAGACCTTCATATATCTGTCTGTGTGCTGCCTCACAGACCTTCAACAATCTGTCTGTGTGCTGCCTCCCAGGCCTTCATATATCTGTCTGTGTGCTGCCTCCCAGATCTTCATATATCTGTCTGTGTGCTGCCTCGCAGGCCTTCATATATCTGTCTGTGTGCTGCCTCCCAGACCTTCAGAGATGTTTTGCTTCATTGCATGTAACTTATTAGTTGCAGCAATTATTGTATTTCAATTTCAATTATTGTATTTCAATTTCCCCCCCCAACTCTTCTGTCCAGAACAGTTTACCGGAGACCCCCCTCCCTCCCTGCCTGCACCAGCCACCAGGGCCGCACTACATCAACACGAGGCAAACACATCCCTGATGTACTCTCTATTAATTCATTACTGGAAGCCCAGCCCAGGCCTAATTCATGCATTACATTTTAAATGAATGAGCTGCTCCTTTAAATGTTTTAATAACCAATCAGATAAGAGAAATGGTGTCCAGGGATGGATGGATGGATGGATGTGTGTGTGTGTGTGTGTGTGTGTGTGTGTGTGTGTGTGTGTGTGTGTGTGTGTGTGTGTGTGTGTGTGTGTGTGTGTGTGTGTGTGTGTGTGTGTGTGTGTGTGTGTGTGTGTGTTGTGTGTGGCATGCGGGACAGTAGTTAAGGAATGGCTTGACGCTGGAGAGAGCAGAGCTGATAAACAGGGTGCTGCCTAAAGTCTAATTTCATTTAGAGGTCACACATTTTGTCCTGCTACTTTCAGATATTCTCAGAGAGACCAGGGAAGCCTGTGTGAAAGAGAACAGGAATGTTTCAGAGATTGTTCTCAGAGAGACCAGGATGTTCCCCTGGGGGAAAGAGAACAGGGACGTTTCAGAGATTGTTCTCAGAGAGACCAGGATGTTCCCCTGGGGGAAAGAGAACAGGAAGGTTTCAGAGATTGTTCTCAGAGAGACCAGGATGTTCCCCTGGGGGAAAGAGAACAGGAAGGTTTCAGAGATTGGTCATGATTGGGGCTGTACCAAATGTTTGATGTATTAGAATAATTGATTATGCTTATGTTGTATTAATAGAAGGGGAGGGGTTATACAACTCCTCCCTCTTTATTTTTATAGGGTCCTAAACTACAGATTAACAATATATATACACATTATGAGGTTTACACATTATGAGGTTTTAATATTTTTCCACAGTGTTCTCTCTCTCTCTCTCTCTCTCTCTCTCTCTCTCTCTCTCTCTCTCAGAGACAGAACTCTACAGGGGAGTGTAGGAGGTAAGACTACTCAGACATTCCACTATAAATCAACTCAGACATTTACTGCTAAGCTTTTAGATAACACACTAAAGGCCTTGTTTATACAGCTTTGTAGACATGGTTTTAAAGGCCTTGTTTATACAGCTTTGTAGACATGGTTTTAAAGGCCTTGTTTATACAGCTTTGTAGACATGGTTTTAAAGGCCTTGTTTATACAGCTTTGTAGACATGGTTTTAAAGGCCTTGTTTATGCAGCTTTGTAGACATGGTTTTAAAGGCCTTGTTTATGCAGCTTTGTAGACATGGTTTTAAAGGCCTTGTTTATACAGCTTTGTAGACATGGTTTTAAAGGCCTTGTTTATGCAGCTTTGTAGACATGGTTTTAAAGGCCTTGTTTATACAGCTTTGTAGACATGGTTTTAAAGGCCTTGTTTATACAGCTTTGTAGGCATGGTTTTAAAGGCCTTGTTTATACAGCTTTGTGGACATGGTTTTAAAGGCCTTGTTTATGCAGCTTTGTAGACATGGTTTTAAAGGCCTTGTTTATGCATCTTTGTAGGCATGGTTTTAAAGGCCTTGTTTATACAGCTTTGTAGACATGGTTTTAAAGGCCTTGTTTATACAGCTTTGTAGACATGGTTTTAAAGGCCTTGTTTATACAGCTTTGTAGACATGGATTTAAAGGCCTTGTTTATGTAGCTTTGTAGACATGGTTTTAAAGGCCTTGTTTATACAGCTTTGTAGGCATGGTTTTAAAGGCCTTGTTTATACAGCTTTGTAGGCATGGTTTTAAAGGCCTTGTTTATACAGCTTTGAAGGCATGTTTTTAAAGGCCTTGTTTATACAGCTTTGTAGGCATGGTTTTAAAGGCCTTGTTTATACAGGCCCTTATACAGGGTTTAACAAAACAACTTGAAACCTTTTTCTTTGATGCAGAACTTCCTGGGAAACATGCGTGATATGTTCCTGATTGTCAACTTCTGTCTGCAATTGCATTAATAAAGGTTTTTGAACGATTTAATTAAAGATATTGTCATAATGCTAATTTCACCAATGAGCCAATGATTGACAAGGACGAAAAGGAATGAACCCTTAACACTTGCACAGAGACCTGACCTCAACACCATCGAACACCGACTGTGAGCCAGGCCTAATCGCCCAACATCAGTGCCCGACCTCACTAATGCTCTTGTGTACTGGTCCCGTGTGGCTCAGTTGGTAGAGCATGGTGTTTGCAACGCCAGGGTTGTGGGTTCGATTCCCACGGGGGACCAGTACAGGAAAAAAAAAATGTATGAAATGTATGCATTCACTACTGTAAGTCGCTCTGGATAAGAGCGTCTGCTAAATGACTAAAATGTAAATGTAGAATGGAAGCAAGTCCCCCTGCAGCAATGTTCCAACATCTAGTGGAAAGCCTTCCCAGAAGAGTGGAGGCTGTTATAGCAGCAATGTTCCAACATCTAGTGGAAAGCCTTCCCAGAAGAGTGGAGGCTGTTATAGCAGCCATGTTCCAACATCTAGTGGAAAGCCTTCCCAGAAGACTGGAGGCTGTTATAGCAGCAATGTTCCAACATCTAGTGGAAAGCCTTCCCAGAAGAGTGGAGGCTGTTATAGCAGCCATGTTCCAACATCTAGTGGAAAGCCTTCCCAGAAGACTGGAGGCTGTTATAGCAGCCATGTTCCAACATCTAGTGGAAAGCCTTCCCAGAAGAGTGGAGGCTGTTATAGCAGCAATGTTCCAACATCTAGTGGAAAGCCTTCCCAGAAGAGTGGAGGCTGTTATAGCAGCAATGTTCCAACATCTAGTGGAAAGCCTTCCCAGAAGAATGGAGGCTGTTATAGCAGCAAAGGGGGGACCAACTCCATATTAATGCCCATGATTTATGGAATGAGATGTTTGACGAGCAGGTGTCCACATACTTTTGGTCATGTTGTGTCTTTCTAGACCAGCGATGGGCCACTTTGATGGGATGGGGGCTACGATACATCTGAACGGCCGCTGTCGTGACAGAAAAAACAACACTGATCCACTCATTAGTTTTAATACAGGAAGCAGCAGCATCATGTCTGTCTGGCAGTCTGTCTGGCAGTCTGTCTGGCAGCTCTCCACCTAGTTACACATCTCTAGATCTGACTGGCTTCCCAAGGGGATGGAGCTCCATCTGCCAAGCCACTCACACACTCCTCATAAACACACAGTCACTCCTCATAAACACACAGTCACTCCTCATAAACACACACAGTCACTCCTCATATACACACACACACAGTCACTCCTCATAAACACACACAGTCACTCCTCATATACACACACACACAGTCACTCCTCATAAACACACACAGTCACTCCTCATATACACACAGTCACTCCTCATAAACACACACAGTCACACCTCATAAACACACACAGTCACACCTCATAAACACACACAGTCACTCCTCATAAACACACACAGTCACTCCTCATAAACACACACACACAGTCACTCCTCATAAACACACACACACAGTCACTCCTCATAAACACACACAGTCACTCCTCATAAACACACACAGTCACACCTCATAAACACACACAGTCACTCCTCATAAACACACAGTCACTCCTCATAAACACACAGTCACTCCTCATAAACACACACAGTCACTCCTCATAAACACACACAGTCACTCCTCATATACACACACAGTCACTCCTCATAAACACACACAGTCACTCCTCATAAACACACACAGTCACTCCTCATAAACACACACAGTCACTCCTCATAAACACACAGTCACTCCTCATAAACACACAGTCACTCCTCATATACACACACAGTCACTCCTCATAAACACACAGTCACTCCTCATAAACACCACAGTCCACCTCCTCATATCACAACACACAGTCACTCTCCATACCACACATCACCTCGTACACTCTATCCACCCACACACAGTCACTCCTCATAAACACACACAGTCACAGTCCTCATATAACACCACAGTCCTCCTCATAAACCACACACAGTCACATCCTCATATAACACACCACAGTCACTCCTCATAAACACACAGTCCACTCATACCACAGTCACTCCTCATATACACACACAGTCACTCCTCATAGACACACCCAGTCACTCCTCATACACACAGTCACACCTCAAACACACACAGTCACTCCTCCTAAACACACACACTCACTCCTCATAAACACACAGTCACTCCTCATATACACACACAGTCACTCCTCATAAACACACACAGTCACTCCTCATATACACACACACACAGTCACTCCTCATAAACACACAGTCACACCTCATAAACACACACAGTCACTCCTCATAAACACACACAGTCACTCCTCATATACACACACACACAGTCACTCCTCAAACACACCAGTCATCCTCAGAACAACACAGTGACAGACACCTCATAAACACACAGACAGTCAACACACATCATAAAACACACAGTCCTCCTCATAAAACACGTCACACCCCAAAACCCATCACTCCTCATAAACACACAGTCACTCCTCATAAACCACCACAGTCACTCCGCATAAACAAAAAGTCACTCCTCATAAACACACAGTCACATCCTCATATACCAACCAGTCCACTCCTCATAAACCACACAGTACCATCCTCATAAAACACACACAGTCACACCTCATAAACACACACAGTCACTCCTCAAACACCACAGTCAAGCGCCTCAAAAACACACAGTCACTCCTCACACACACACAGTCAACATCCTCATAAACACACAGTCACTCATCATAAACACACCACGAGTAACTCCTCAAACCACACAGTCACTCCTCAAAACCACACACAGTCACTCCTCATAAACACACACAGTCACTCCTCATAAAACACACACAGTCACTCCTCATAAACACAGTCACTCCTCAAACACACACAGTCACTCCTCATAAACACACAGTCACTCCTCATAAACACACACAGTCACTCCTCAAACACACACAGTCACACCTCATAAACACACACAGTCACTCCTCAAACACACACAGTCACTCCTCAAAACACACAGTCACTCCTCAAACACACACAGTCACTCCTCATAAACACAGTCACTCCTCATAAACACACAGTCACTCCTCAAACACACACAGTCACTCCTCAAACACACACAGTCACTCCTCATAAACACACACAGTCACTCCTCATAAACACAGTCACACCTCATAAACACACACAGTCACTCCTCATAAACACACACAGTCACTCCTCATAAACACACAGTCCTCATAAACACACAGTCACTCCTCATAAACACACCACAGTCCACTCTCATAAACACAGTCATTCATAAACACACACAGTCACTCATCATAAACACACACAGTCACTCCTCATAAACACACACAGTCACACTCATAAACACACAGTCACTCCTCATAAACACACAGTCACTCCTCATAAACACACAATCACTCCTCATAAACACACAGTCACTCCTCATAAACACACACAGTCACTCCTCATAAACCCAGTCACTCCTCATAAACACACAGTCACTCCTCAAAAACACACACAGTCACACCTCATAAACACACACAGTCACTCCTCATAAACACACAGTCACTCCTCATAAACACACACAGTCACACCTCATAAACACACACAGTCACACCTCATAAACACACACAGTCACTCCTCATAAACACACAATCACTCCTCATAAACCCAGTCACTCCTCATAAACACACAGTCACTCCTCATAAACACACACAGTCACACCTCATAAACACACACAGTCACTCCTCATAAACACACACAGTCACTCCTCATAAACACACAGTCACTCCTCATAAACACACACAGTCACACCTCATAAACACACACAGTCACTCCTCATAAACACACAGTCACTCCTCATAAACACACACAGTCACTCCTCATAAACACACACAGTCACTCCTCAAACACACACAGTCACTCCTCATAAACACACAGTCACTCCTCATATACACACAGTCACTCCTCATAAACACACACAGTCACTCCTCATAAACACACACAGTCACTCCTCATAAACACACACAGTCACACCTCATAAACACACAGTCACTCCTCATAAACACACAGTCACTCCTCATAAACACACAGTCACTCCTCATAAACACACAGTCACTCCTCATAAACACACACAGTCACACCTCATAAACACACACAGTCACTCCTCATAAACACACACAGTCACTCCTCATAAACACACACAGTCACTCCTCATAAACACACAGTCACTCCTCATAAACACACACAGTCACACCTCATAAACACACACAGTCACACCTCATAAAACACACACAGTCACTCCTCAAACACACACAGTCACTCCTCATAAACACACAGTCACTCCTCATAAACACACAGTCACTCCTCATAAACACACACAGTCACTCCTCATAAACACACACAGTCACTCCTCAAACACACACAGTCACTCCTCAAACACACACAGTCACTCCTCATAAACACACAGTCACTCCTCATATACACACAGTCACTCCTCATAAACCCAGTCACTCCTCATAAACACACAGTCACTCCTCATAAACCCAGTCACTCCTCATAAACCCAGTCACTCCTCAGCTGCTTCCAACAAACAGCCACAGAACACTGGGGGGCCATCCAGGCTATGGTTGTCACTAGTTACCACAGCCACAAAGTCAAAATTGACTATATTGTAATAATTTACAAAAACAAACATGTGGTTTTTGGTCTTAATGTAAGGTTAGGCATAAGGTCAGCAGTGTGGTTAAGGTTAGGCATAAGGTCAGCAGTGTGGTTAAGGTTAGGCATAAGGTCAGCAGTGTGGTTAAGGTTAGGCATAAGGTCAGCAGTGTGGTTAAGGTTAGGCATAAGGTCAGCAGTGTGGTTAAGGTTAGGCATAAGGTCAGCAGTGTGGTTAAGGTTAGGCATAAGGTCAGCAGTGTGGTTAAGGTTAGGCATAAGGTCAGCAGTGTGGTTAAGGTTAGGCATAAGGTCAGCAGTGTGGTTAAGGTTAGGCATAAGGTCAGCAGTGTGGTTAAGGTTAGGCATAAGGTCAGCAGTGTGGTTAAGGTTAGGATTAGGTTTAAATCAGATTTGATTGTATTTAATTTTTGTATTTAATCGGCAGAGTTTAGCCATAAAAACTTTGTGGCTGTGGTAACCAGTAACGACCCCATCCAGGCTTTAAGCCTGACCTCCAGGACGGTCTGAGTGACGTCGTCACCACCTTTTCCTCCCTTCTAGTTGTTGTTTTACATTAGAAATGCAGTGTCCTGGAGTCTGAATCCTCCATGTTGTCGGTCCGTCCGTCCGTCGGTCCGTCCGTCCCCCAGCCTCCCTCTCCATCAGGGCACAGCGCCGTCTCAGTTCCGATGCCGGGTTTCGTTTCCCACCTTACGACTGTCAACACACTCTGATACGGAACCAACGGAATAACCGACAACAGGAAAAAGGTCAAACACGAGCTGATTGGTTTATGCTACACTTCCTGCTTGGTGAGAGGGGTGGAGTCAGAATCAAGGATAGTAACAGAGTGGTTTCATGAAGGCAAGATGTTTGAGTGTGTGTGTGTGTGTGTGTGTGTGTGTGAGTAAAACAGTCTTTCTGCATCTGTCAGAAACACACTTCCTTGTTGTGTGTGTTGATAAATCCTGAATACAGAACGGCTGGATGACCTTGTAATGACCTTGTACTGACGACCTTGTACTGACGACCTTGTACTGACGACCTTGTACTGATGACCTTGTACTGATGACCTTGTACTGACGACCTTGTACTGATGACCTTGTACTGATGACCTTGTACTGATGACCTTGTACTGACGACCTTGTACTGACGACCTTGTACTGACCACCTTGTACTGACCACCTTGTACTGACCACCTTGTACTGATGACCTTGTACTGATGACCTTGTACTGATGACCTTGTACTGATGACCTTGTACTGATGACCTTGTACATTCCTGTACTGTCATATGGGCTCTGGTCTATAGTAGTGCACTATATAGGGAATAGGGCTCTGGTCTATAGTAGTGCACTATATAGGGAATAGGGCTCTGGTCTATAGTAGTGCACTATATAGGGAATAGGGCCCTGGTCTATAGTAGTGCACTATATAGGGAATAGGGCTCTGGTCTAAAGTAGTGCACTATATAGGGAATAGGGCTCTGGTCTATAGTAGTGCACTATATAGGGAATAGGGCTCTGGTCTATAGTAGTGCACTATATAGGGAATAGGGCAGTAGTATAAAGTAGTGTACTATATAGGGAATAGGGCTCTGGTCTATAGTAGTGCACTATATAGGGAATAGGGCTCTGGTCTATAGTAGTGCACTATATAGGGAATAGGGCCCTGGTCTATAGTAGTGCACTATATAGGGAATAGGGCCCTGGTCTATAGTAGTGCACTATATAGGGAATAGGGCTCTGGTCTATAGTAGTGCACTATATAGGGAATAGGGAGCCATTTGGGACTCAGTCCATGTGTCAGTCATCCAGAATGTTCTCTGATGTTTTCTGATTCTGTTGAGGCTCTGATGTTTCCGTCACTCTTATCGCTGAGCAACAGAATTAGCATTTTTATGAGAGTGAAACTTGGATACGCTGTCTGTCAGTTAAATTGTTTATTTTTTATTTTTACGGCACATGGAGAGAAGAAAAAAAATAGTTGTGATTTGCAGTGTACGGACATAATGTAAAGCACACAATGCTTGAAAGCTTTCTGTTCCTCAGTTCTCGCTAAGCATTTGTCCTGGAGGCAGGCAGGCACACACACACCACATTACATTTAGCCCAACAACTAGCAGCTGGGAATGAGCTGCTGGTCTTCCACATACGGCACAGAGACAGAACTAATGTCTGTCTGCTTTCCAAGTCCAAGGCTACAGTCAGTCTCTCTCTCCCTCCTTCCCTCTCTCTCTCTTCCCTCTCCCTCCCTCCCTCCCTCCCTCCCTCCCTCCCTCCCTCCCTCTCCCTCCTTCCCTCTCTCCCTCTCCCTCCTTCCCTCTCTCCCTCCCTCCCTCCCTCCCTCCCTCCCTCTCTCTCCCTCCCTCTCCCTCCTTCCCTCTCTCCCTCCCTCCCTCCCTCCCTCCTTCCCTCTCTCTCTTTCTCCCTCCCTCCCTCTCTCTCTCCCTCCCTCCCTCCCTCCCTCCCTCCCATAGTGATGTCCAGTTCGGTTGTTAGAGAAGAACGGAGAGCTGTAAGAGTCCAAACCAGCCTGTACTGACTCATCCATCACAGCAACAGCTTCCTCACCCAGATAGAAACCAGATAGAAACCAGGTCAGCAACTCCTGGACCGGTTTCTTCATCCGGTCCTCGGAGGGGTTAAACAATGGCACACAACGACCTTACGGTTACCCCCGGTTACCCTTCAGCTGGTTAACGCTGGTTTGTCTCAAACCAGGTCATAAACCCCAAAACTAAAAAGGTGAGAGTTCACAAGAATCAGAGCTCACAATTTAAACCTCATGGATTGGTCGGCCACAAAGGTCAGAGTTCGTGGTAAGAGTCTTTAGTAACCATTCTGTCCACTCCTGACTCCTTACATCGACTGTCCTTCGAATCCACCGCTCTTTCCCTCTCCTCTGCCCAGCCCAGAGGGATCCTGGGTAGTAGTGTAGTCCTAGACAGCCTTAGAGGAGGAGGGGGGAAGGGGGGTTATGGGTAATGTAGTCAATAACGGGTCAGAGTGTCCTGGCTCATCGGCGTTGGCTAGCTGTTGTTCTCTGCAGTCATGTATTTGAGGGCAGCGAAGCCGTACCGTCGAGACATGTTCTGTTGAAACTCCTCTTTCAGGGTCTTCAGGCAGACGCGATACTGCTTGTTGGACCGGAACTTAGTGATGTCGAAACTGGGAGCATGAGGCATGTGGATCATATAGGCGTTGGGCAGAACCACAAACTCATACTCCTGGGACAGAGGACAGAGGACAGAGTTAGAAACACTAAGACAGCATCACTAACTCATACTGCTGGAAGAGAGGACAGAGGACAGAGTTAGAAACACTAAGACAGCACCACTAACTCATACTGCTGGAAGAGAGGACAGAGGACAGAGGACAGAGTTAGAAAGACTAAGACAGCACCACTAACTCATACTGCTGGAAGAGAGGACAGAGGACAGAGTTAGAAACACTAAGACAGCACCACTAACTCATACTGCTGGAAGAGAGGACAGAGGACAGAGTTAGAAACACTAAGACAGCTCCACTAACTCATACTGCTGGAAGAGAGGACAGAGTTAGAAACACTAAGACAGCACCACTAACTCATACTGCTGGAAGAGAGGACAGAGGACAGAGTTAGAAACACTAAGACAGCACCACAAACTCATACTGCTGGAAGAGAGGACAGAGGACAGAGTTAGAAACACTAAGACAGCACCACTAACTCATACTGCTGGTAGAGAGGACAGAGGACAGAGGACAGAGTTAGAAACACTAAGACAGCACCACTAACTCATACTGCTGGAAGAGAGGACAGAGGACAGAGTTAGAAACACTAAGACAGCACCACTAACTCATACTGCTGGAAGAGAGGACAGAGGACAGAGGACAGAGTTAGAAACACTAAGACAGCACCACTAACTCATACTGCTGGAAGAGAGGACAGAGGACAGAGTTAGAAACACTAAGACAGCACCACTAACTCATACTGCTGGAAGAGAGGACAGAGGACAGAGTTAGAAACACTAAGACAGCACCACTAACTCATACTGCTGGAAGAGAGGACAGAGGACAGAGTTAGAAACACTAAGACAGCACCACTAACTCATACTGCTGGAAGAGAGGACAGAGGACAGAGTTAGAAACACTAAGACAGCACCACTAACTCATACTGCTGGAAGAGAGGACAGAGGACAGAGTTAGAAACACTAAGACAGCACCACTAACTCATACTGCTGGAAGAGAGGACAGAGGACAGAGGACAGAGTTAGAAACACTAAGACAGCACCACTAACTCATACTGCTGGAAGAGAGGACAGAGGACAGAGTTAGAAACACTAAGACAGCACCACTAACTCATACTGCTGGAAGAGAGGACAGAGGACAGAGTTAGAAACACTAAGACAGCACCACTAACTCATACTGCTGGAAGAGAGGACAGAGGACAGAGGACAGAGTTAGAAACACTAAGACAGCACCACTAACTCATACTGCTGGAAGAGAGGACAGAGGACAGAGTTAGAAACACTAAGACAGCACCACTAACTCATACTGCTGGAAGAGAGGACAGAGGACAGAGTTAGAAACACTAAGACAGCACCACTAACTCATACTGCTGGAAGAGAGGACAGAGGACAGAGTTAGAAACACTAAGACAGCACCACTAACTCATACTGCTGGAAGAGAGGACAGAGGACAGAGTTAGAAACACTAAGACAGCATCACTAACTCATACTGCTGGTAGAGAGGACAGAGGAGAGAGAAGGTGGAGAGAGGGGCAGTGGGTGGGGGTGGAGGTGTGTACAGAGGGTGGAAGTGTGTACAGAGGGTGGAAGTGTGTACAGAGGGTGGAGGTGTGGACAGATGGAGAGAGGGTGGAGGTGGAGGTGTGGACAGATGGAGAGAGGGTGGAGGTGTACAGAGGGTAGAGGTGTAGAGGTGTAGAGGGTGGAGGTGTGGACAGAGTGACAGAGAGATGGAGTGGAGTGATGGGTAAAGGTGTGTCCAGTACCTGTGAGTGACAGAGTGATGGGTAAAGGTGTGTCCAGTACCTGTGAGTGATGGGTAAAGGTGTGTCCAGTACCTGTGAGTGATGGGTAAAGGTGTGTCCAGTACCTGTGAGTGATAGGTAAAGGTGTGTCCAGTACCTGTGAGTGACAGGTAAAGGTGTGTCCAGTACCTGTGAGTGATAGGTAAAGGTGTGTCCAGTACCTGTGAGTGATGGGTAAAGGTGTATCCAGTACCTGTGAGTGACAGAGTGATGGGTAAAGGTGTGTCCAGTACCTGTGAGTGATGGGTAAAGGTGTGTCCAGTACCTGTGAGTGATGGGTAAAGGTGTGTCCAGTACCTGTGAGTGATAGGTAAAGGTGTGTCCAGTACCTGTGAGTGACAGGTAAAGGTGTGTCCAGTACCTGTGAGTGATAGGTAAAGGTGTGTCCAGTACCTGTGAGTGATGGGTAAAGGTGTATCCAGTACCTGTGAGTGATAGAGTGATGGGTAAAGGTGTGTCCAGTACCTGTGAGTGACAGAGTGATAGGTAAAGGTGTGTCCAGTACCTGTGAGTGACAGAGTGATAGGTAAAGGTGTGTCCAGTACCTGTGAGTGATAGGTAAAGGTGTGTCCAGTACCTGTGAGTGACAGTGTGATAGGTAAAGGTGTGTCCAGTACCTGTGAGTGACAGAGTGATAGGTAAAGGTGTGTCCAGTACCTGTGAGTGATAGGTAAAGGTGTGTCCAGTACCTGTGAGTGACAGAGTGATGGGTAAAGGTGTGTCCAGTACCTGTGAGTGATGGGTAAAGGTGTGTTCAGTACCTGTGAGTGATGGGTAAAGGTGTGTCCAGTACCTGTGAGTGACAGGTAAAGGTGTGTCCAGTACCTGTGAGTGATAGGTAAAGGTGTGTCCAGTACCTGTGAGTGACAGGTAAAGGTGTGTCCAGTACCTGTGAGTGATGGGTAAAGGTGTGTCCAGTACCTGTGAGTGATGGGTAAAGGTGTGTCCAGTACCTGTGAGTGATGGGTAAAGGTGTATCCAGTACCTGTGAGTGAAAAAGTGATGGTAAAGGTGTGTCCAGTACCTGTGAGTGACAGAGTGATAGGTAAAGGTGTGTCCAGTACCTGTGAGTGACAGAGTGATAGGTAAAGGTGTGTCCAGTACCTGTGAGTGATGGGTAAAGGTGTGTCCAGTACCTGTGAGTGATAGGTAAAGGTGTGTCCAGTACCTGTGAGTGACAGGGTGATAGGTAAAGGTGTGTCCAGTACCTGTGAGTGACAGAGTGATAGGTGAAGGTGTGTCCAGTACCTGTGAGTGACAGAGTTATGGGTAAAGGTGTTTCAAATACCTGTGAGTGACAGAGTGATGGGTAAAGGTGTGTCCAGTACCTGTGAGTGATGGGTAAAGGTGTGTCCAGTACCTGTGAGTGATGGGTAAAGTTGTGTCCAGTACCTGTGAGTGATAGGTAAAGGTGTGTCCAGTACCTGTGAGTGACAGGTAAAGGTGTGTCCAGTACCTGTGAGTGATAGGTAAAGGTGTGTCCAGTACCTGTGAGTGATGGGTAAAGGTGTATCCAGTACCTGTGAGTGATAGAGTGATGGGTAAAGCTGTGTCCAGTACCTGTGAGTGACAGAGTGATAGGTAAAGGTGTGTCCAGTACCTGTGAGTGACAGAGTGATGGGTAAAGGTGTGTCCAGTACCTGTGAGTGATAGGTAAAGGTGTGTCCAGTACCTGTGAGTGACAGAGTGATAGGTAAAGGTGTGTCCAGTACCTGTGAGTGATAGGTAAAGGTGTGTCCAGTACCTGTGAGTGACAGAGTGATGGGTAAAGGTGTGTCCAGTACCTGTGAGTGATGGGTAAAGGTGTGTTCAGTACCTGTGAGTGATGGGTAAAGGTGTGTCCAGTACCTGTGAGTGACAGGTAAAGGTGTGTCCAGTACCTGTGAGTGATAGGTAAAGGTGTGTCCAGTACCTGTGAGTGACAGGTAAAGGTGTGTCCAGTACCTGTGAGTGATGGGTAAAGGTGTGTCCAGTACCTGTGAGTGATGGGTAAAGGTGTGTCCAGTACCTGTGAGTGATGGGTAAAGGTGTGTCCAGTACCTGTGAGTGATAGGTAAAGGTGTGTCCAGTACCTGTGAGTGACAGGGTGATAGGTAAAGGTGTGTCCAGTACCTGTGAGTGACAGAGTGATAGGTAAAGGTGTGTCCAGTACCTGTGAGTGACAGAGTGATGGGTAAAGGTGTGTCCAGTACCTGTGAGTGATGGGTAAAGGTGTGTTCAGTACCTGTGAGTGACAGAGTGATATCTAAAGGTGTGTCCAGTACCTGTGAGTGACAGAGTGATAGGTAAAGGTGTGTTCAGTACCTGTGAGTGACAGAGTGATAGGTAAAGGTGTGTCCAGTACCTGTGAGTGACAGAGTGATAGGTAAAGGTGTGTCCAGTACCTGTGAGTGACAGAGTGATGGGTAAAGGTGTGTCCAGTACCTGTGAGTGACAGAGTGATAGGTAAAGGTGTGTCCAGTACCTGTGAGTGATAGGTAAAGGTGTGTCCAGTACCTGTGAGTGATAGGTAAAGGTGTGTTCAGTACCTGTGAGTGATGGGTAAAGGTGTGTTCAGTACCTGTGAGTGACAGAGTGATATCTAAAGGTGTGTCCAGTACCTGTGAGTGACAGAGTGATAGGTAAAGGTGTGTTCAGTACCTGTGAGTGACAGAGTGATAGGTAAAGGTGTGTCCAGTACCTGTGAGTGACAGAGTGATAGGTAAAGGTGTGTTCAGTACCTGTGAGTGACCGAGTGATAGGTAAAGGTGTGTTCAGTACCTGTGCATCCAACTCCATGACATGAGCCACTTTATTCCACCCAAAGCCAACGAAGCGTCTGTCGTACTCTGGACTGTCCCGTCTCACCATCACGTAGGGCTCAAAGTCCGCTTCCCACTGGACCCTGTACGGAGTGGTGGCAGTCCTCCACTTAGCGAAGTTAGTGGGAGCGTGACCCTTCGTCCAGACATGGTACCTAGCAGGGAGAACAGGTAGATACATTCAATACTTTATTGCCAAGGAGGGTGAGGAAGGATTGTGGGGCGGCAGGTATTCTAGTGGTTAGAGTGTTGAACTAGTAACTGAAAGGTTGCTGGATCGAATCCCCCGAGCTGACAAGGTAAAAAAATCTGTCGTCCTGCCCCTGAACAAGGCAGTTAACCCACTGTTCCCCGGTAGGCCGTCATTGTAAATAAGAATTTGTTGTTAACTGAGTTGCCGAGTTAAATAAAGGTTAAATAAATAAATAAAAAATGGCAAACAAACCTACTTGGAGATGGTGTGACACCTTTTGATTAGAGTTTACATCTGGGAGTCCATCTAGCTGAGTACTGATTGAACCCATCTGGGAGTCCTTCTAGCTGAGGAGGGATTGAACCCATCTGGGAGTCCATCTAGCTGAGTACTGATTGAACCCATCTGGGAGCCCATCTAGCTGAGTAGGGATTGAACCCATCTGGGAGTCCATCTAGCTGAGTACTGATTGAACCCATCTGGGAGCCCATCTAGCTGAGTAGTGATTGAACCCATCTGGGAGTCCATCTAGCTGAGTAGGGATTGAACCCATCTGGGAGTCCATCTAGCTGAGTAGTGATTGAACCCATCTGGGAGTCCATCTAGCTGAGTAGGGATTGAACCCATCTGGGAGTCCATCTAGCTGAGTAGGGATTGAACCCATCTGGGAGTCCTTCTAGCTGAGGAGGGATTGAACCCATCTGGGAGCCCTTCTAGCTGAGGACTGATTGAGCCCATCTGGGAGTCCTTCTAGCTAAGTAGTGATTGAACCCATCTGGGAGTCCATCTAGCTGAGTAGTGATTGAACCCATCTGGGAGTCCATCTAGCTGAGTAGGGATTGAACCCATCTGGGAGCCCATCTAGCTGAGTAGGGATTGAACCCATCTGGGAGCCCATCTAGCTGAGTAGGGATTGAACCCATCTGGGAGTCCTTCTAGCTGAGTAGTGATTGAACCCATCTGGGAGTCCATCTAGTTGAGTATTGATTGAACCCATCTGGGAGCCTATCTAGCTGAGGAGGGATTGAACCCAACTGGGAGTCCTTCTAGCTGAGTATTGATTGAACCCATCTGGGAGTCTTCTAGCTGAGTAGTGACTGAACCCATCTGGGAGTCCTTCTAGCTGAGGACTGATTGAACCCATCTGGGAGTCTTCTAGCTGAGTAGTGACTGAACCCATCTGGGAGTCCTTCTAGCTGAGGACTGATTGAACCCATCTATATGAGAGTCTTTTAGCTGAGTAGTGATTGAACCCATCTGGGAGTCTATCTATCTGAGTAGTGATTGAACCAATCTGGGAGTCCTTCTAGCTGAGTAGGGATTGAACCCATCTGGGAGTCCTTCTAGCTGAGGACTGATTGAACCCATCTGGGAGTCTTCTAGCTGAGTAGTGATTGAACCCATCTGGGAGCCCATCTAGCTGAGGACTGATTGAACCCATCTGGGAGTCAACTAGCTGAGTAGTGATTGAACCAATCTGGGAGTCCTTCTAGCTGAGTAGGGATTGAACCCATCTGGGAGTCCTTCTAGCTGAGGACTGATTGAACCCATCTGGGAGTCCTTCTAGCTGAGTAGTGATTGAACCCATCTGGGAGTCCTTCTAGCTGAGTAGGGATTGAACCCATCTGGGAATCTTCTAGCTGAGTAGTGATTGAACCCATCTGGGAGTCCTTCTGGCTGAGTAGTGATTGAACCCATCTGGGAGTCCTTCTAGCTGAGTAGGGATTGAACCCATCTGGGAGTCTTCTAGCTGAGTAGTGATTGAACCCATCTGGGAGTCCTTCTAGCTGAGTAGTGATTGAACCCATCTGGGAGTCCTTCTAGCTGAGGACTGATTGAACCCATCTGGGAGTCCTTCTAGCTGAGTAGTGATTGAACCCATCTGGGAGTCCTTCTAGCTGAGTAGGGATTGAACCCATCTGGGAGTCTTCCAGCTGAGTAGTGATTGAACCCATCTGGGAGTCCTTCTAGCTGAGGAGGGATTGAACCCATCTGGGAGCCTTCTAGCTGAATAGGGATTGAACCCATCTGGGAGTCCTAGCTGAGTAGGGATTGAACCCATCTGGGAGTCCATCTAGCTGAGGAGGGATTGAACCCATCTGGGAGTCCTTCTAGCTGAGGAGGGATTGAACCCATCTGGGAGCCCTTCTAGCTGAGTAGGGATTGAACCCATCTGGGAGTCCTTCTAGCTGAGTAGGGATTGAGCCCATCTGGGAGTCCATCTAGCTGAGTAGTGATTGAACCCATTTGGGAGTCCATCTAGCTGAGGAGGGATTGAACCCATCTGGGAGCCCTTCTAGCTGAGTAGGGATTGAACCCATCTGGGAGTCCTTCTAGCTGAGTAGGGATTGAGCCCATCTGGGAGTCCATCTAGCTGAGTAGTGATTGAACCCATCTGGGAGTCCATCTAGCTGAGTAGGGATTGAACCCATCTGGGAGCCCATCTAGCTGAGTAGGGATTGAACCCATCTGGGAGTCCTTCTAGCTGAGTAGGTATTGAACCCATCTGGGAGTCCTTCTAGCTGAGGAGGGATTGAACCCATCTGGGAGTCCTTCTAGCTGAGGAGGGATTGAGCCCATCTGGGAGTCTTCTAACTGAGTAGTGATTGAACTCATCTGGGAGTCTTCTAGCTGAGTAGTGATTGAACCCATCTGGGAGCCCATCTAGCTGAGTACTGATTGAACCCATCTGGGAGTCCTTCTAGCTGAGTAGTGATTGAACCCATCTGGGAGTCCTTCTAGCTGAGTAGTGATTGAACCCATCTGGGAGTCCATCTAGCTGAGTAGTGATTGAACCCATCTGGGAGTCCATCTAGCTGAGTAGTGATTGAACCCATCTGGGAGCCCTTCTAGCTGAGTAGTGATTGAACCCATCTGGGAGCCCTTCTAGCTGAGTAGTGATTGAACCCATCTGGGTGTCTTCTAGCTGAGGAGGGATTGAACCCATCTGGGAGCCCATCTAGCTGAGTAGGGATTGAACCCATCTGGGAGCCCATCTAGCTGAGGAGGGATTGAGCCCATCTGGGAGTCCTTCTAGCTGAGTAGTGATTGAACCAATCTGGGAGTCCTTCTAGTTGAGTAGTGATTGAACCCATCTGGGAGTCCTTCTAGTTGAGTACTGATTGAACCCAACTTTCTGGGCTCTGTGGTTCAATCTGTCATGTTAATGATCAAAAACTATCTCTGTGTTGAGAGACAAATAAACATCTACACTGCTGCTTGGGATTTAAACACTTTATTTTGTTTATTTATTTTATTGAACCTTTATTTAAACTAGGCATCCCTTTATCCCTTAGAGACAGAGTAAGATTAATGTTGTACCTTTAAATGATCCTTTCAGTCGTTGGCAGGCAAATGGCAAAATAACATCTGTGCTGCTGCTTACTAATGAGATTGTGTCCCAGACTTTAAGTGCTTTGTGTTTTTAATAACGTGTGAAGGTATTTCTAAAGATGGGAGTACAGGTTGAGGGGAACAGAAGTTTAGAAACTGTCCCAGTGGGGCCATCCCTTTAAGTGGGAGTACAGGTGGAGGGGAACAGAAGTTTAGAAACTGTCCCAGTGGGGCCATCCCTTTAAGTGCTTTGTTTTTAATAACGTGAAGGTATTTCTAAAGATGGGAGTACAGGTGGAGGGGAACAGAAGTTCAGAAATTGTCCCAGTGGGGCCATCCCTTTAAGTGGGAGTACAGGTGGAGGGGGACAGAAGTTCAGAAACTGTCCCAGTGGGCCATCCCTTTAAGTGGGAGTACAGGTGGAGGGGGACAGAAGTTCAGAAACTGTCCCAGTGGGGCCATCCCTTTAAGTGGGAGTACAGGTGGAGGGGAACAGAAGTTTAGAAACTGTCCCAGTGGGCCATCCCTTTAAGTGGGAGTACAGGTGGAGGGGGACAGAAGTTCAGAAACTGTCCCAGTGGGGCCATCCCTTTAAGTGGGAGTACAGGTGGAGGGGGACAGAAGTTCAGAAACTGTCCCAGTGGGGCAATCCCTTTAAGTGGGAGTACAGGTGGAGGGGAACAGAAGTTTAGAAACTGTCCCAGTGGGGCCATCCCTTTAAGTGCTTTGTTTTTAATAACGTGAAGGTATTTCTAAAGATGGGAGTACAGGTGGAGGGGAACAGAAGTTCAGAAACTGTCCCAGTGGGGCCATCCCTTTAAGTGGGAGTACAGGTGGAGGGGGACAGAAGTTCAGAAACTGTCCCAGTGGGCCATCCCTTTAAGTGGGAGTACAGGTGGAGGGGGACAGAAGTTCAGAAACTGTCCCAGTGGGGCCATCCCTTTAAGTGGGAGTACAGGTGGAGGGGAACAGATGTTTAGAAACTGTCCCAGTGGGCCATCCCTTTAAGTGGGAGTACAGGTGGAGGGGGACAGAAGTTCAGAAACTGTCCCAGTGGGGCCATCCCTTTAAGTGGGAGTACAGGTGGAGGGGGACAGAAGTTCAGAAACTGTCCCAGTGGGGCCATCCCTTTAAGTGGGAGTACAGGTGGAGGGGAACAGAAGTTTAGAAACTGTCCCAGTGGGCCATCCCTTTAAGTGGGAGTACAGGTGGAGGGGAACAGAAGTTTAGAAACTGTCCCAGTGGGCCATCCCTTTAAGTGGGAGTACAGGTGGAGGGGGACAGAAGTTCAGAAACTGTCCCAGTGGGCCATCCCTTTAAGTGGGAGTACAGGTGGAGGGGAACAGAAGTTCAGAAACTGTCCCAGTGGGGCCATCCCTTTAAGTGGGAGTACAGGTGGAGGGGGACAGAAGTTCAGAAACTGTCCCAGTGGGGCCATCCCTTTAAGTGGGAGTACAGGTGGAGGGGGACAGAAGTTCAGAAACTGTCCCAGTGGGCCATCCCTTTAAGTGGGAGTACAGGTGGAGGGGAACAGAAGTTCAGAAACTGTCCCAGTGGGGCCATCCCTTTAAGTGCTTTGTTTTTAATAACGTGCGTAGGTATTTCTTCACAGTAAACAGAGTAGAAAGGGAAGATGGGACATACGTGTATGTAGTGTAACGCTGAGACGGAGGCTGAACGTGTTTTTACCTGAAGGTGAACAGAGTTCCCATGTCCAGCTGGGACAACAGCTCAGCCTTGGACTTGGGGTAAGACAGACGGTAACGGAGCGTCTCGAAGGCCGGCACCACCAACGCTTTCTTATTGTTAGCCATGTCCAGCTGTACCACAGACTTCCTGTAGAGACGTTACAGAGACGTTACAGAGACGTTACAGAGCTTCTTATTGTTAGCCATGTCCAGCTGTACCACAGACTTCCTGTAGAGACGTTACAGAGACGTTACAGAGACGTTACAGAGCTTCTTATTGTTAGCCATGTCCAGCTGTACCACAGACTTCCTACAGGGACGTTACAGAGACGTTACAGAGACGTTACAGAGCTTCTTATTGTTAGCCATGTCCAGCTGTACCACAGACTTCCTGTAGAGACGTTACAGAGACGTTACAGGGACGTTACAGGGACGTTACAGAGACGTTACAGAGACGTTACAGAGATGTTACAGAGACGTTACAGAGACGTTACAGAGCTTTCTTATTGTTAGCCATGTCCAGCTGTACCACAGACTTCCTGTAGAGACGTTACAGAGATGTTACAGAGACGTTACAGAGACGTTACAGAGCTTTCTTATTGTTAGCCATGTCCAGCTGTACCACAGACTTCCTGTAGAGACGTTACAGAGACGTTACAGGGACGTTACAGAGACGTTACAGGGACGTTACAGAGCTTTCTTATTGTTAGCCATGTCCAGCTGTACCACAGACTTCCTGTAGAGACGTTACAGGGACGTTACAGGGACGTTACAGGGACGTTACAGGGACGTTACAGAGCTTTCTTATTGTTAGCCATGTCCAGCTGTACCACAGACTTCCTGTAGAGATGTTACAGGGACGTTACAGGGACGTTACAGGGACGTTACAGAGCGTTCTTATTGTTAGCCATGTCCAGCTGAACCACAGACTTCCTATAGGGACGTTACAGGGACGTTACAGAGCTTTCTTATTGTTAGCCATGTCCAGCTGTACCACAGACTTCCTGTAGAGATGTTACAGGGACGTTACAGGGACGTTACAGAGCGTTCTTATTGTTAGCCATGTCCAGCTGTACCACAGACTTCCTGTAGAGATGTTACAGGGACGTTACAGGGACGTTACAGAGCGTTCTTATTGTTAGCCATGTCCAGCTGTACCACAGACTTCCTGTAGAGACGTTACAGGGACGTTACAGGGACGTTACAGAGACGTTACAGGGACGTTACAGGGACGTTACAGAGCGTTCTTATTGTTAGCCACGTCCAGCTGTACCACAGACTTGTTACAGGGGACAGAGATGGAGTCATTCTAACATTACGGGGACTTAACAATCCTGACGTTATTACAGTATAACACAACAGACAGACAGACAGACAGACAGACAGACAGACAGACAGACAGACAGACAGACAGACAGACAGACAGACAGACAGTAAGGCAGATAAACAGACAGACAGACAGGCAGGCAGGCAGGCAGGCAGGCAGGCAGGCAGGCAGACAGATAAACAGACAGACAGATAAACAGGCAGACACACAGGCAGACAGACAGACAGACAGATAAACAGGCAGACAGACAGGCAGACAGACAGACAGACAGACAGATAAACAGACAGACAGCTAAACAGGCAGACAGACAGACAGACAGACACACAGATAAACAGACAGACAGATAAACAGGCAGACAGACAGACAGACAGACAGGCAGACAGATAGACAGACAGATAAACAGACAGACAGATAAACAGACAGACAGATAAACAGGCAGACAGACAGACAGATAAACAGGTAGACAGACAGACAGACACACAGATAAACAGACAGACAGATAAACAGGAAGACAGATAAACAGGCAGACAGACAGACAGATAAACAGGCAGACAGACAGACAGATAAACAGGCAGACAGACAGACAGATAAACAGGCAGACAGATAAACAGGTAGACAGGCAACAAAGCCAAACACAATACTGTAGGTCTGAAAAGAAAAAGTGAGATCTAAATAACCTTTATCAAACAGTCCCAAGGGTTATAAAGTCACTCTCTCCACACATACCCCTCTGTGATCTAGAAGTTTCCCCAGCAATGTGACCCCAGAATTAGAAGAACTTATTATACATTACAGTATCTCTACAGCTGTGATGGTCTCCCTCACCTGAGGTACTCGTAGAGGACATTATACATTACAGTATCTCTACAGCTGTGATGGTCTCCCTCACCTGAGATACTCGTAGAGGACATTATACATTACAGTATCCTCTACGGCTGTGACGGTCTCCCTCACCTGAGGTACTCGTAGAGGACATTATACATTACAGTATCTCTACAGCTGTGATGGTCTCCCTCACCTGAGATACTCGTAGAGGACATTATACATTACAGTATCCTCTACAGCTGTGATGGTCTCCCTCACCTGAGGTACTCGTAGAGGACATTATACATTACAGTATCCTCTACAGCTGTGATGGTCTCCCTCACCTGAGGTACTCGTAGAGGACATTATACATTACAGTATCTCTACAGCTGTGATGGTCTCCCTCACCTGAGGTACTCGTAGAGGACATTATACATTACAGTATCCTCTACAGCTGTGATGGTCTCCCTCACCTGAGATACTCGTAGAGGACATTATACATTACAGTATCCTCTACGGCTGTGATGGTCTCCCTCACCTGAGATACTCGTAGAGGACATTATACATTACAGTATCTCTACGGCTGTGATGGTCTCCCTCACCTGAGGTACTCGTAGAGGATATTATACATTACAGTATCCTCTACAGCTGTGATGGTCTCCCTCACCTGAGATACTCGTAGAGGACATTATACATTACAGTATCTCTACGGCTGTGATGGTCTCCCTCACCTGAGATACTCGTAGAGGACATTATACATTACAGTATCTCTACAGCTGTGATGGTCTCCCTCACCTGAGATACTCGTAGAGGACATTATACATTACAGTATCCTCTACAGCTGTGATGGTCTCCCTCACCTGAGATACTCGTAGAGGACATTATACATTACAG